>NW_022439051.1:0-10961 GCF_009761245.1 Sapajus apella
CAAAAAAAAAAAAAAAAAAAAAAAAAAAAGAAAAAGAAGATGAGGACTACATGCCAATCAAAAATCCTAATCAGGATATCTATAGAGAAATGGGGTTTGGTCACTATGAAGAAGAAGAAAGCTGTTGGGAGAAACAAAAGAGTGAAAAGAGAGACCGAACTCAGAACCAAAGTCGTAGCCGATCTCGAGAGCGGGATGGCCATTATAGTACTAGTCACAAATCCAAATACCAAACAGATCTTTACGAAAGAGAACGGGGTAAAAAGAGAGACCGAGCCTTTCGGCCGGAACCGCCATCTTCCAGTAATTCGCCAAAATGACGAACACAAAGGGAAAGAGGAGAGGCACTCCATACATGTTCTCTAGGCCTTTCAGAAAACATGGAGTTGTTCCTTTGGCCACGTATATGCGAATCTATAAGAAAGGTGATATTGTGGACATCAAGGGAATGGGTACTGTTCAAAAAGGAATGCCCCACAAATGTTATCATGGCAAAACTGGAAGAGTCTACAATGTTACCCAGCATGCTGTTGGCATTGCTGTAAACAAACAAGTTAAGGGCAGGATTCTTGCCAAGAGAATTAATGTGCGTATTGAGCACATCAAGCACTCTAAGAGCCGAGATAGCTTCCTAAAACGTGTGAAGGAAAATGATCAGAAAAAGAAAGAAGCCAAAGAGAAAGGTAGCTGGGTCCAACTGAAGCGCCAGCCTGCTCCACCCAGAGAAGCACACTTTGTGAGAACCAATGGAAAGGAGCCTGAGCTGCTGGAACCTATTCCCTATGAATTCATGGCATAATAGGTGTTAAAAAAAAAATAAAAGACCTCTGGACTGTAAAAAAAAAAAAAAAAAAGAGAGAGAGAGACCGAAGCAGAAGTCCAAAGAAATCCAAAGATAAAGAAAAATCTAAGTACAGATGAAAGATGAGGCAGAATTGAGTGGCTAACATATTTACTCTTGTCTAACTTAGAGTGCCAGGAAAGCAGATGCTTAGATTTTGTGTGAAAGCTTGTTATTTTTTTTTTCATACTAGGATTGTGGCCCTTTAGATTAATACTGATTATATAGGGCACTGAAAAATAAAGAACTGAACATTTTCTTTGTATACTTTTTTACGCTAATTTTATTGTTAAACATAAATGGTAGTCTTCATTTTTGAAATCTTTTACATTTTCACTCTTTTTTTAATGAAGTATTTCATACTACAAAAATACATGAGCATGTATATATAAAGTAAAAGGATAATAGATGTAAATATCTGTGTACTCATCAGCCAGCTTAAGATACAGAATATTGCCTCCATTTTAGAAGTCCCTTAAGTGCCCTCTCCCTCTCAAGTAATTATTTCGAATTTTGTGTTTGTCATTTGCTTATTATAGTTTTACAACATATGTATCTGTAAATGAAATGTTAATTTTGTATGTTTCTGAATTTTATATAAATGGCAAAATGTTTACTTCTGTGACTTTCATTTTTATTGCTACACGGTATTATATGAATATAGTACAGCTTATTCTCTTGATGGACATTTGAGTTCTGTTTATTTTTGCTGTTGAAACAATGCTGCTGTGAACATTGTCTAGGAATTATATTGCTCGATATGTTGATAAAATAATGCCAAATTTAAAAAAACAAAAAAAAAACTCTGTAGAGAACTTCACAACCACTTTTTTTTTTTTTTTTTTGAGATAGAATCTTGCTCTGTCACCCAGGCTGGAGTACAATGGCGCAATGTCGGCTCACTGCAGCCTCTGCCTCCTGGGTTCCAGCAATTCTCCTACCACGCTCAGTTAATTTTTGTATTTTTAGTAGAGACAAGGTGTCGCCATGTTGGCAAGGCTTGTCTCAAACTCCTGACCTCAGGTGATCCCCCCACCCTAGCCTCCCAAAGTGCTGGGATTACAGGCTTGAGCCACCATGCCCGGCCGAATTTTACCACATTAATAAGGAAGTTAAACAAGGTTGTTGTCTACAAAATCAATATACAGAAGTGAATTTTATTTCTGTGCCTTAATGTCTTAAAATGTAATCCTTAAAAAGATATAACTTACAGCCGAGTGTGGTAGCTCACACCTGTAATCTCAGCACTTTGGGAGGCTGAAGCAGTTGGGTCATGAGGTCAAAAGATTGACACCATGCTGGCCAACATGGTGAAACCTCATCTCTACTAAAAGTACAAAAATTACCCAGGCATGGTGGCATGCACCTGTAGTCCCAGCTACTTTCGAGGTTGAGGTGGGAGAATCGCTTGAACCCAGGAAGTAGAGGTTGCAGTCAATCGAAATAGTATCACTGCACTACAGCCTGGCAACAAAGCAAGACTCCGTTTCAAAAAAAAAAAAAAAGATATAATTTACAGTGGCACAAAGAAAAAAGTATTCAGGAATAAACTGAATAAAAGCTATATAAGATTCTTATGGATAAACTTCTGAAACTTTAAAAATTTCTAAAATTTAATTTTGTGACTAGATAAGAACACAATACTGTATTATAAAGTTGTCCTCTCCAAATTCTCCTATAGATTTATAGGAACTCTAATAAAACTCACTGCAACCTCTGCCTCCCGGGTTCAAGCGATTCTCCTGCCTCAGCCTCCCCTCCCGAGTAGCTGGGACTACAGGTGCCTGCCACCACACCGAGTTAATTTTTGTATTTTTAGTAGAGATGGGTTTCACCATTTTGGACTGGGTGGTCTCAATCTCTTGACCTCATGATCTGCCTGCCTCAGCCTCCCAAAATGCTAGGATTACAGGCATGCGTCACCACACCCAGCCTACAGGCCGGTTCTAAAATCTATATTTATAAGAACCAAGAGTACCAAGAATAGCTAAGACACTGCTGTAGACAAAGAACAAGATAGAGAAACTTGTCCTACCAGATATCAAAACTTATCACGAAACTATAGTAATTAGAACAGTAGGGCATGAATGAATAGAGCAATAGAATTAGAGAATTAATCCTAGCCCAAAGGGAAACATAATATGGGAGAGCTGATATTGTAGCTCAGTGGGGAAATATGAACTATTGAATACATAGTGAGTGTTATGACAACTAATTATACACATGGAAAAACAAAAAAAGAAATTGGATCCCTATCCCAATCTGTACACAAAAATTAATTCCTAGTAACTGAAAGAATTAAATGTGAAGGAATATAATACTTTTAGAAAAAAACATAAGATAACATTTCTATGATTTTGGGAGGGAAGAAGTTCTTAACCACGCACAAAAAGTGCAAAACACAAATAGTCTGATGAATTGCTAAAATTATGAACTTTTGTTCAACAAGAGACGATAAATAAAAGGTATAGATAAACCACAAATTGGAAGAATACATTGGCAACACATACAATAAAAACTCCCCCTACAAATCAATAAAAAATAAATGAATTTTTTTTTTTTTTGACAGAGTCTCACTGTTGCCCAGGCTGTAGTGCAATGGCACCATCTCGCTTACTACAACCTGTCTGCTGGGTTAAAGCAATTCTCCTGCCTCAGCCTCCCTAGTAGCTGGGATTACAGGTGCCTGCCATCATGCCCAGCTAATTTTTTTTTTTTTTTTTTTTTGAGATGGAGTCTCACTCTGATACCAGGCTGGAGTGCAGTGGCAAACTCTCAGCTCACTGCAACCTCCGTCTCCCAGTTCAAGTGATTCTTCTGCCTCAGTCTCTCGAGTAGCTGGGAGTAGTACAGACACGCGCCACCACGACCCGCTAATTTTTGTATTTTTTAGTAGAGACGGGGTTTTACACCATGTTGGTCAGGATGGCCTCAATCTCTTGACCTCGTGATCTGCCCGCCATGGTCTCCCAAAGTGCTGGTATTACAGGTGTGAGCCACTGTGCCCGGACAATTTTTTGTACTTTTAGTAGAGACCAGGCTTCACTATTTTGGCCAGTCTGGTCTTGAACTCCTGACCTCAGGTGATCCACTCGCCTCAGCCTCCCAGGGAGCTGGGATTTCAGATGTGAGCCACTGTGCCCAGCTTTTTTTTTCTTCCCCCTCTCCCTCCCCTTCCCTCCCCTCCCCCTTCCTCTTCTTCTTTTCTTCTTTCTTCTTTCTTCTTCAGATGGAGTCTCAGCCTGTTGCCCTGGCTAGAGTGCAGTAATGCCATCTTGGCTCACTGTAACCTCTGCCTCCCAGGTTCAAGTGATTTGACCGCCTCGGCCTCCCAAGCAGCTGGGATCATAGAATTCCACCACCACACCCTGCTAATTTTTTTGCATTTTTAGTAAAGACAGGATTTTGCCATGTTGGCCAGGCTGGTCTCGAACTTCTGACCTCAAGATATCAGCCTGCGCAGGCCTCCCAAAGTGCTGGGATTATAGGCGTGGGCCACAGCGCCTGGCCCATTTTAAAAATTGATTTATTTTTGGCAAAACCCCATCTCTACTAAAAATACAAAAAATTAGCCAGATGTGGCGGTGTGCACCTGTAGTCCCAGCTACTTGGGGACTGAGGTGGGAGAATCACTTGAACCCAAGAGACGGAGGTTGCAGTGAACTGAGATCCTGCCACTGCACTACAGCCTGGACAACAGAATGAGACTCCATCTTAAAAATAAATAAATAATAAATAGAAATGGGCAAAAGATATGAATAGCCATTTTATTGAAAAAGAAACCTTTGCTAGGTGTAATGGCTCATGCTCGTAATCCCAACACTTCGATAGACTGAGGCGGAAGGATTGCTTGAGGTCAGGAGTTCAAGACAAGCCTGGACAGCACAGGGAGGTTTTTTTGGTTTGTTTGTTTTGTAGAGACAGGGTCTCCCTATATGTTCCAGGCTGATCTTGAACTTCTGGGCTCAAGCAATCCTCCCATCTTGGCCTCCTAAAATGCTGGGATTACAGATGTGAGCCATTGAGCCTGCAATAAAAAAAAAATTTTTTTTTAATTAGCTGAGCATGGTGGCCTGTGCCTGTAGTCCCAGCTGCTGCTGGGAAAGGGAAGCTGTTGAGGTGAGCTGGGCAGGAAGATTGCTTGAGCTGAAGGGTTCCTGGCTGCAGTGAGCTGTGATCACACTATTGCCCTCCAGCCTAGGTGGCAGAGCAAGACCCATCTCAAAAAATAACAACAACAAAAAAAGAAATTTAATTAGCCTATGTCTTTTTTTTTTTTTTTTTTGAGACGGAGTTTCACTTATGTTACCCAGGCTGGAGTGCAATGGCGCGATCTCGGCTCACTGCAACCTCCGCCTCCTGGGTTCAGGCAATTCTCCTGCCTTAGCCTCCTGAGTAGCTGGGATTACAGGCACGCACCACCATGCCCAGCTAATTTTTTGTAGTCTCAGTAGGGTTTCACCATGTTGACCAGGATGGTCTCGATCTCTTGACCTCGTGATCCACCCGCCTCGGCCTCCCAAAGTGCTGGGATTACAGGCTTGAGCTACCGCGCCCGGCTAGCCTATGTCTTATATGGCAATCTGTTCTGGCTGCCATAACAAGATACCATAGACAGGGTGACTTAAACAATAGAAATTTATTTCTCACAGTTCTGGAAACTGGGAAGTTCAAGATCAAGGTGCCAGCAAGGTAGGTTTCATTCTAGGGCCTCTTCTGTTGGCTTGCAGGCAACCATCATCTTACTATGTGCTCACATAATCTTTTGTTTCTCTCTCTCTCTCTTTCTGTTTGTGTGTGTGTGTGTGTGTGTGTGTGTGTGTGTGTGTGTGTTTGAGGGAGAGATCGAGAGACAGCAAGTGTACTCTGGTGTGTCTTCTTAAAGGGACACTAATCCCATCATGATGATCCCACCCTAATGACCTCATCTAACCCTAATGACCCTATCTCCAAATACCATTACATTGGAGGCTAGGGCTTCAATATGTAAATTGTGGAGAGGACACAATTTAGTCTATAGCAGCTTATAAACTTTTTTTTTTTTGAGACAAAGTCTTGCTCTGTTGTCCAGGCTAGAGTGCAGTAGGACGATCTCAGTTCACTGCAACCTCCACTTCCCAGGTGCACGTGATTCTCCTGCCTTAGCTTCCAGAGTAGCTGGGATTACAGGCATGTACCACCATGCCCAGCTAATTTTTTTTTTTTGTACTTTTTGTAAAGACAGGGTTTCACCATGTTGGCCAGGCTGGTCACAAACTCCTGACCTCAGGTAATTCACCTGCTTCAGCCTCCCAAAGTGCCGAGATTACAGATGTTAGCCACTGTGCCTGGCCATCAGCCTATAAACATCTTTTTACTGTCCAATCTCATTAATGATCAGGGAATATAAATTAAAATAAAAGTGAAATACCATTTTATACTCACCAGATTATACAAAATCAAAACATCTGATGGTATTAAGTGTTGACAAGGATGCAGAGCAAGAGACTTCTCACTCACTGCTGGTGGAAATGTAGGTTGAATAAGAGTTAAGTACTTGCTAATGAAATTGGTGATGAACATACCCTACATTCCAGCAAATTTGCTTTTATGCTAAAGTACATAAAATAAAAATGTAGAAACTAGTCTCTAAATTTAACATTTTATTTGGGAAGCAAGAATTGCAATTCAAAGCATATACACAGATTGGGTGTTCTTTGGTTCACTTCGAGGTTTTACAAGAAGGAAAAATGTTACATACGGCTTTGAAAGAAAGCTCATTAGCACTACGCAAGTTTTAGGTTGCTGGCAAGCTCTGATTGGTGAGTGACTGCAGTGGGTAAAACTAGCCCTTTGCAGCTGGGCTCAGTGGCTCACACCTGTAATCCCAGGAGGAGGTTTAGGTGAGTGTATCACTTAAGCCCAGGAGTTCAAGATCAGCCTGGCAACATGGTGAAATCCTGTCTCTACAAAAAAGACAAAATTTAGCTGGGCTTGCTGGTATGCACCTGTAGTTCCAACTATTTGGGGAGCTGAAGTGGGAAGATCTATTGAGCTAAGGAAGTCCAGGCTGCAGTGAGCCCTGATCACACCACTGCACTCCAGCCTGGGTGACAGAGAGACCCTGTCTAAAACCAAACCAAACAAAAACACAACAACAATAAACCACCACCAAAAAACCAAACTAGTCTTTAAGTCATGGCAGGTTGTTTCAGTAGCTATTGGGTAAAACTGGTTTCAGGCCGGGCGCGGTGGCTCACGCTTGTAATCCCAGCACTTTGGGAGGCCGAGGTGGGTGGATCACGAGGTCAAGAGATCAAAACCATGCTGGTCAACACGGTGAAACCCCGTCTCTACTAAAAATACAAAAAATCAGCTGGGCATGGTGGTGCGTGCCTGTAATCCCAGCTACTCAGGAGGCTGAGGCAGGAGAATTGCCTGAACCCAGGAGGCGGAGGTTGCGGTGAGCCGAGATGGCGCCATTGCACTCCAGCCTGGGTAACAAGAGCAAAACTCTGTCTCAAAAAAAAAAAAAAAAAAAAAAAAGCAAAAAACTGGTTTCAGGTTATAACAGGCAGTTTCAGCAGTCAGGCTTGCAGAGAATTACATTCTTTGAGCAATGTAATGTGCCCTCAGTGCTTCCCCTCCCAATGTTTTCATTGGGTATGACAAGAATGACCCAATTTGTATGCTCAACTTTCACAGGTGTAATACAGTAGTAAATCATGAAATTGATTTTAGTGGCGTTGAAGTATAATTTTCTGAAAAGTAAAATCATGACTCTCTTACAAATATAAAATAAATATGTATCAAATATTTTATTTATCTCATTAATTAATAAGGGAGCCAGTAAGGTGTTTAGGAATGTAGCATGAATTTGCTAAGAATCAGGAATGTTTAAACAAATTTGCTAAGAGGGTAAAAATGGTTTAATATGCTATAGGTCAATAAAACATAATGTTTTGGTGTATCTTTTCTACAGATGAGCAAGAATTATTGTTATTATTATTATTGAGACGAAGTCTTGCTCTGCCATCCAGGCTACAGTGCAGTGACTGATCTCGGCTCACCACAACCTCTGCCTCCTAGGTTCAAGCGATTCTCCTGCCTCAGCCTCCCAAGTAGCTGGGATTACAGGCACCTGCTACCGCATTGGCTAATTTTTGTATTTTTTTTAGTAGAGACAGTGTTTCACCATCTTGGCCAGGCTGGTCTCGAACTCCTGACCTTGTGATCCACCTGCCTTGGCCTCCCAAAGTGCTAGTATTACAGGCGTGAGCCACCGCGCCCGGCAAGAATTATTTTAAGTACTAATTAGTTTTCTGGTAAAATAGCTTAGTCAATAGAAAGTCAGAGCTCCCTATGGATTCAAGTCCTTTCAGCCTTACACTGAAAGGGCACCCAGTAATCCCTTTCCCTCATTTCCAAGTCTTCAACAATGTTTGCTGAAAATTGGTGCCTGTTAGCAGTTTTTGGTAATGAAACAGAAAAGAAGGAATAAAAATTTTGTGCGTTGCGGGTCGTAAGTGTAAACATAGTTTTGTGAAGATTTTGTTTCAGGCCGGGCCCGTCGTCGGGTCACACCTGTAATCCCAGCACTTTGGGAGGCCGGGGCGGGCGGATCACTTGAGTTCAGGAGCTGGAGACCAGGCTGGTCAACATGGCGAAACTCCGTCTCTACTAAAAATACAAAAAAAATTGCCTGGAGGTGTTGGAACGGGCCTGTAGTCCCAGCTACTCAGGAGGCTGAGGTGGGAGGATCACCAGAGCCGAGGAAGTTGAGGCTGCAGTGAGCCGAGATGGCATCACTGAGCTTCAGCCAGACCCTGTCCCGTAAAAAAGAGAAGGAAATACGTGGTATTGGGTTTGACGTAAAATATTTTTGTTTCACTGTTGGCTGGGATCAAAACAGTTTAAAAGCCACTAATGTGACACATGAGGTTCAACAGTGAAAAAAAACTGGACTTTTGAGTTCCTCCTTCCCCAAAGTAAGCATCCCTTCAGTGCTGGGCTCAGTCATGCAGACTCAGAAAACGATTTGAGAGAATGGTAGAGAAACACAGTGCCAGGAGTTCGGGTCGTCTCTCCTTAACACTGAGATCCGCGGCCTTCCTGGGACACCCCAGGAATCAAGAGTGTAAGCGGCATGGAAAGGGTGGGCCAGCCGGCCAGCAGGCAGGAGCGGAGGCTTGCAGCTCGGCAGTTGGTCCACGGGGAAACAAGTCCAAGCCCGGGGCCCTGGCAGTGGGCAACGAGAGGCGCCGGCGGCCCCGCCACCCGCGAGCGGAAGAACCCCGCGCACGCGCAGTGAAAGTTCAGCGCCGGTGAAGCATCGGAAGCCTCTTCACCACGCCCGGCTTCGCGTCCGGTCCTTGGGGGACCACAGGGCCTCGTCACTCCCGCCTCGTCACCCACGCAGGGTTTCCCCGGCCCTCCCCGGCCGGGGCCGGTCACGACTGCGCGCGCAGAGCCTGAGTGGGCGCTGGAGGGAAGGGGAAGCGGCGGGTAAGGAGGGCCTGCTTCCGGGCACGTCTCTGACAGGGTTGGGAACTTCCTCCTCTGCTGTCTCCGGCTTTCCGGACCCCTGAGAACTGGAGTGAGAGGACCCTCTAGAACTGTGTATTTCCTCGCCTTTCCTCCGGCCGCCGCATGCCTTCCTCCGACAGTCTTTAAGTGTTGCCTTCCCCAGACCTTCTCGTCCCGACGGCTCCTGTCTCCCGCACCCCCACTGGGGGATTCTGACGGTTGTCGCCTCGTTTGTCTGAGATACCTTCCCTGACCTTTAGGTAGCGCTGGAACGATTATCAGCTTTTAGTGTAGCTGCAGTTTAGGGCTAGCTCTGTAGGTCGGGCCCCCAACTCAAGCACGAAGAACCTCGGATGTTTTGACTCTTGTCTGGGATGTTCTTTCTGACACCCCTTTGCTGAAGCAGCTTCCACATGTTCTCAGCAGTGAATTCAAAGCCAGCAAACATAGGTCCGCTTTAGTTCCTCTGGGCATTTCCACCGTTTCCTAATAATCTGCTTTTCTTTTTCTGTACTTTTTTTTTTTTTTTTTTTTTTAAACAGTCTCGCCCTGTCGCTCAGGGTGTAGTTCAGCGGCGGGATCACAACTCACTGCAGCCCCTCGACTTCTCAGGCTGTAGCCATCCTCCCACCTCAGCCTCTTAAGTAGCTGGAAGTACGGGCGTGCCCCATCAGACCCAGTTAATGTTTAAAAATTTTTTTTGCGGAGGGGGTGGGGGAGGGTCTCTCTGTGTTGCCCAGGCCGATCTTGAACTCCTGGACTCAAGTGATCCTCCCTGTAGGGCCTACCAAAGTGCTGGGATTACAGGTGTGAGCCACCTTGCCCAGCCAATAATCTGCTTCTCAAATTTGGGACACATGAGGCACGTCCCTTATATCTCTTTGCAATGTCACCGAACTGTGCACTTCCTTTGCAAATATGGTCACTCCACATGCTACCCTTTGGGATGATGTTCCTACCCCACTAACAGTGGGGTGGTGTCAGCAGTTACTGAGAAGCATGGTAACAGACTAGTATTTCTGTTGTCTGCTACCCGAAGGATATTCAGTCAACTCCTTCTTGGTAGCAGGAGGCAGCACTTTAGCTCAGTGGCTGTGCTTGATGTCTTGAAATAAGGGACAGAGGAAGTACTTTGTAATTAGGGTTTTAAATGTGCTGACAGAGACAAATGGGAAACAGAAAAAATACATGCTTTCTTCCCCATCCCTTTTTTCTTTTTTTATTTTATTTTATTTTTAAAAGTGGGGCTGGTCGGAATCGACTCTCCTTGCGGCTGCCAGAAAGCGACCGGAGGGAGGTGCACCACCGGCCCCCCCGCTTTTTTTTTTTTTTTTGAGACGCAGTCTCTCTCTGTTGCCCAGGCTGGAGTGCAGTGGTACAATCTTGGCCCACTGCAACCTCTGCCTCCTTGGTTCAAGCGATTGTCCTGCCTCAGCCTCCCGAATGCTGGGATTACAGGTGCCCACCACCACGCCTGGCTAATTTTTTTTCTTTTTAGTAGAGACAGGGTTTCACCGTGTTGGTGAGGCTCATCTCGCACTCCTGACCTCAGATGATCTGCCTGCTTGGGCCTCTCAAAGTGCTGGGATTACAGACATGAGCCACCATGCCTGGC
>NW_022439052.1:0-1296 GCF_009761245.1 Sapajus apella
CCAGTAATGGGATTGCTGGGTCAAATGGAATTTCTATTTCTAGGTCCCTGAGGAAACACCACACTGTCTTCCACAATGGTTGAACTAATCTACACTCCCACCAACAGTGTAAAAGTGTTCCTGTTTCTCCACGTCCTCTCCAGCATCTGTTGTCTCCAGATTTTTTAATGATCGCCATTCTAACTGGCGTGAGATGGTATCTCAATGTAGTTTTGATTTGCATTTCTCTGATGACCAGTGATGATGAGCATTTTTTCATATGTTTGTTGGCCTCATGTATGTCTTCTTTTGTAAAGTGTCTGTTCATATCCTTTGCCCACTTTTGAATGGGCTTGTTAGTTTTTTTCTTGTAAATCTGTTTTTGTTCTTTGTAAATTTTAGATATCAGCCCTTTGTCAGATGGGTAAACTGCAAAAATGTTTTCCCATTCTGTTGGTTGCCGATTCACTCTAATGATTGTTTCTTTTGCTGTGCAGAAGCTGTGGCGTTTGATTAGGTCCCATTTGTCTATTTTGGCTTTTGTTGTCAATGCTTTTGGTGTTTTGGTCATGAAGTCCTTGCCTACACCTACGTCCTGAATGGTTTTGCCTAGATTTTCTTCTAGGGTTTTTATGGTGTTAGGTCTTATGTTTAAGTCTTTAATCCATCTGGAGTTAATTTTAGTGTAAGGTGTCAGGAAGGGGTCCAGTTTCTGCTTTCTGCACATGGCTAGCCAGCTTTCCCAACACCATTTATTGAACAGGGAATCCTTTCCCCATTGCTTGTTTTTGTCTGGTTTGTCAAAGACCAGGTGGTTGTAGATATGTTGTGTTGCCTCCGAGACCTCTGTTCTGTTCCATTGGTCTATATCTCTGTTTTGGTACCAGTACCATGCTGTTTTGATTACTGTAGCCTTGTAGTATAGTTTGAAGTCCGGTAGTGTGATGCCCCCCACTTTGTTCTTTTTGCTTAGAATTGACTTGGCTATGCGGCTCTCTTTTGGTTCCATATGAATTTTAAGGTGGTTTTTTTCAGTTCTGTGAAGAAGGTTATTGGTAGCTTGATGGGGATAGCATTGAATCTGTAAATTACTTTGGGCAGTATGGCCATTTTCACGATATTGATTCTTCCTAACCATGAACATGGAATGTTTCTCCATCTGTTTGTGTCCTCTCTTATTTCGTTGAGCAGTGGCTTGTAGTTCTCCTTGAAGAGGTCCTTTACATTCCTTGTTAGTTGTATTCCTAGGTATTTTATTCTCTTTGTGGCAATTGTGAATGGAAGTTTGTTCTTGATTTGGCTCTCTTTAAGTCTGTT
>NW_022439052.1:1396-2537 GCF_009761245.1 Sapajus apella
TTATTATTTTGAGATACGTTCCATCGATACCTAGCTTATTGAGTGTTTTTAGCATAAAGTGCTGCTGAATTTTGTCAAAGGCCTTCTCTGCATCAATTGAGATAATCATGTGGTTTTTGTCTTTGGTTCTGTTTATGTGGTGAATTACGTTTATAGACTTGCGTATGTTGAACCAGCCTTGCATCCCCGGGATGAAGCCTACTTGATCATGGTGGATAAGCTTTTTGATGTGCTGTTGCAATCGGCTTGTCAGTATTTTATTGAAGATTTTTGCATCTATGTTCATCATGGATATTGGCCTGAAGTTTTCTTTTGTTGTTGAGTCTCTGCCGGGTTTTGGAATCAGGATGTTGTTGGTGTCGTAAAATGATTTGGGAAGAATTCCTTCTTTTTGTATTGTTTGGAATAGTTTCAGAAGAAATGGTACCAGCTCCTCTTTGTATGTCTGGTAGAATTCAGCTGTGAACCCATCTGGACCTGGGCTTTTTTTGGGTGGTAAGCTCTTAATTGCTGCCTCAACTTCAGACCTTGTTATGGGTCTGTTCAGGGTTTCGGCTTCTTCCTGGTTTAGGCTTGGAAGGAGGGAAGTGTCCAGGAATTTATCCATTTCTTCCAGGTTTATTAGTTTGTGTGCATAGAGTTGCTTGTAATAATCTCTGATGTTGGTTTGAATTTCTGTAGAATCTTTGGTGATATCCCCTTTATCGTTTTTTATTGCATCAATTTGGTTATTCTCTCTTTTCTTTTTTATTAATCTGGCTAGTGGTCTGTCTATTTTGTTGATCTTTTCAAAAAACCAGCTCCTGGATTTATTGATTTTTTGAAGGATTTTTTGTGTCTCTATCTCCTTCAGTTCTGCTCTGATCTTAGCTATTTCTTGTCTTTTGCTAGACTTTGAGTTTTTTTGGTCTTGCTCCTCTAACTCTTTCAGTTTTGACGATAGGGTGTCAATTTTTGATCTCTCCTTGTTTCTCATGTGGGCACTTATTGCTATATAGTTTCCTCTAGAGACTGCTGTAAATGTGTCCCAGAGATTCTGGTATGTTGTGTCTTCATTCTCGTTGGTTTCGAAGAACATCTTTATTTCTGCCTTTATTTCATTGTTTATCCAGTCAACATTCAAGAGCAAGTTGTTCAGTTT
>NW_022439052.1:2637-10961 GCF_009761245.1 Sapajus apella
GAATTCTGAGTTCTAACTTGATTGCACTGTGGTCTGAGAGACCGTTTGTTACGATTTCCATTCTTTTGCATTTGCTGAGGAGTGATTTACTCCCAATTATGTGGTCAATTTTAGAGTAGGTGTGATGTGGTGCTGAGAAGAATGTATATTCTGTGGCTTTGGGGTGGAGAGTTCTGTAAATGTCTATTAGGTTTGCTTGGTCCAGGTCTGAGTTCAAGTCCTGGATATCCTTGTTAATTTTCTGTCTGGTTGATCTGTCTAATGTTGACAATGGGGTGTTAAAGTCTCCCACTATTATTGTGTGGGAGTCTAAGTCTCTTTGTAAGTCATTAAGAACTTGCCTTATGTATCTGGGTGCTCCTGTATTGGGTGCATATATATTTAGGATCGTTAGCTCTTCTTGTTGCATTGATCCTTTTACCATTATGTAATGTCCTTCTTTGTCTCTTTTGATCTTTGTTGCTTTAAAGTCTAATTTATCAGAGATGAGAATTGCAACTCCTGCTTTTTTTTGCTCTCCATTTGCTAGGTAAATTTTCCTCCATTTCTTTATTTTGAGCCTTTGTGTATCCTTGCATGTGAGATGGGTTTCCTGGATACAGCACACCGATGGGTTTTGGCTTTTTATCCAATTTGCCAGTCTGTGTCTTTTGATTGGGGCATTTAGTCCATTTACATTTAGGGTTAATATTGTTATGTGTGAATTTGATACTGCCATTTTGGTGCTAGCTGGCTGTTTTGCCCTTTAGTTGAGCTGGTACTTGTTGTTCCTTTATATGTGTAGAGCCTCTTTCAGGAGCTCTTGTAGAGCTGGCCTGGTGGTGATGAAATGTCTGAGTACTTGCATGTTCCCAAAGGATTTTATTTTTCCTTCACTTATGAAGCTTAGTTTGGCTGGATGGGAGATTCTGGGTTGAAAATTCTTCTCTTTAAGGATGTTGAATATTGGCCCCCACTCTCTTCTGGCTTGTAGGGTTTCTGCTGAGAGATCTGCTGTGAGTCGGTTGGGCTTCCCTTTATGGGTAACCCGACCTTTCTCTCTGGCTGCCCTTAGTATTTTCTCCTTCATTTCGACCCTGGTGAATCTGACGATTATGTGCCTTGGGGTTGCTCTTCTTGACGAATATCTTTGTGGTGTTCACTGTATTTCCTGGACTTGAATGTTTGCCTGCCTTGCTAGGTTGGGGAAGTTTTCCTGGATAATATCCTGAAGAGTATTTTCCAGCTTGGATTCATGCTCTTCGTCGCATTCGGGTACGCCTATCAAACGTAGATTAGGTCTTTTCACATAGTCCCACATTTCTTGGAGACTTTGTTCATTCCTTTTAACCCTTTTTTCTCCAGTCTTGCCTTCCCGTTTTATTTCATTGAGTTGATCTTCGACTTCTGATATCCTTTCTTCTGCTTGGTCCATTCGGCTGTTGATACTTGTGCATGCTTCACGAAGTTCTCCTGTTGCTTTTTTCAGCTCCATCAATTCACTTATATTCCTTTCTATTTTGTCCATTCTTGTTAGCATTTCGTCAAATCTTTTTTCAAGGTTCTTAGTTTCTTTGCATTTGGTTAGAACATGTTCTTTAAGTTCACAGAAGTTTCTTACTACCCACCTTCTGAAGTCTGATTCTGTCATTTCATCACACTCGTTCTCCATCCAACCTTGTTCCCTTGCTGGTGAGGAGTTGTGATCCCTTTTAGGAGGAGAGGTGTTCTGGTTTCGGGTGTTTTCATCCTTTTTGCGCTGGTTTCTTCCCATCTTTAACGATTTATCCACCTGTCGACTTTGTAGTTGCTGGCTTTCAGATTGGGTCTCAAATCTTTCAGATTGACGTTCTGTTTGTTGATGATGAGGTTATTTCTGTTTCTTGGTTTTCCTTCTGACAGTCTGACCCCCCTGCTGTAGGTCTGCTGAGGTTCACTCCAGGCCCTGCTTGCCTGGGGTTCACCTGCAGCACCTGCTGAACAGCAAGGGTTACCAGTTTTCTTCTTCTGTTATCTTTGTCCCAGAAGGATACCCGCCTAGTGTCAATCTGATCTCTCTTTTATGAGGTGTCTTTTTGGATATATAGGGGTCCGGGAGCTGCTTGAGGAGATGGTCTCTTCTTTATAGGAGCTCAAATGGTGAGCTGCGAGCTCTGTTGTTCATTCAGAGCTGCTGGGCAGGTAGTTTTAGGTCTGCTGCAGCAGAACTCATAAACTGCTTTTTGTTCCCAGGTGCTCTGTCCCAGGGATTTAGGGCTTTATTTATGAGTTTCCGTTATGCTGCCACCTTCTTTTTTTTTTTTCCTTCAGACCTGCCCAGCCCAGCAAGCAGGCAGCCTAGTTACTGTCGGCCTATAGCAGCTTTGCTGAGCTGCTGTGGGCTCCGCCCCGCTGCCGAGTGAACTTCCCTGCAGTCCTGTTTATATGGGTGTAGTTAGAACTGCTTTGGCGATGGTGGCCTGCCTCTGTTGGGGCGGAGTCTCCGCTGTGGCGGGTTGCCTTGGCAACCTTGCCCGGACCGGTGTATTTTGTACAGAGAACTGCGGCTCCGGGGCGCCGACAAAGCTGCCGCGCGGGGCAAAGCAGCGGCGCTGGCCGGCACAGCCACGCTGGCGACCGTGGAGCACCGCCGCCCGGGAATTTCCTAGTCTGTGGGCAATAAAAACGTGGCGTCCACTCACCCTCTGTGCTTTCACTGGGAGCTGCAATCCTGAGCTGTTCCTAAACGGCCATCTTGGATCCTTTTTTTTCTTTTTGAGATGGACAGTGTCTAGCTCTTTTTCCCAGGCTGGAGTGCAGTGGTGTGATGTCAGCTCACGGCAATGTCTACCTCCTGGTTTCAAATGATTGTCTTGCCTCAGCCTCCCAAATAGCTGAGATTACCATGCCCAGCTAATCTTTTGTATTTATTTATTTATTTTTGAGACGGAGTCTTTCTCTGTCACCCAGGCGGGAGTGCAGTAGTGCAATATTGGCTCACTGCAACTTCCACTTCCCGGGTTCAAGTGATTCTTCTCCCTGAGCCTCCTGACTAGCCGGGATTACAGGCCTGTGCCACCACTCCTGGCAAATTTTTGCATTTTTCATAGAGGTCATATTTCTCCACAATGGTCATGCTGGTCTCAAACTCTCAACCTCAGTTGATCTGCTTGCCTCAACCTCCCATAGTGCTGGGATTACAGGCTTGAGTCAGTGCACCTGATACTCCTAGGTATTTTGGTTTTCTTTCTTTTTTATTTTGAGGTATGTCTTGCTTTGTTGGCCAGGCAGGAGTGCAGTGGCCTGATAACTGCTCACTGGAACCTCTGCCTCCTGTGTTCAAGCAATTCTCCTGCCTCAGCCTCTCAAGTAGCTGAGATTACAGGTGCATGTTGCCATGCCTGACTAATTGTCATGTTTTGGGTAGAGATGGGGTTTCACCATGTTGGGCAAGCTGGTCTCAAACTCCTGACCTCAAGTGATCCGTCTGCTTTGGTCTCCCACAATGCTGAAATTACAGGCATGAGCTACCATGCCCGGCCTTTCTTTTTTGAGACAGGGTCTTGTGCCATCTCCCAGGCTGGAGTGCAGTGGTGTGATCTCGGCTTACTGCAAGCTCCACATTCTGGGCTCAAGCAATCCTCCTGTCTCAGCCTCCCAAGTAGCTGTGACTACAGGTGTGTGCCACCAGGCTAATTTTTGTATTTCTAGTTGAGACGGGGTTTTGCTATGTCGTCCTGGCTGGTCTTGAACTCCTGGACTCACGTGATCCACCTGTCTCGGCCTCCCAATGTGCTGTGATTGCAGGCATTAGCTACTGTGTCCAGACTATTTTTCACTATCTTAAAAATAGGCTGCAGCATTTTATATTCACATAAGGTATTTAAGGATGGTGATTTCTCTCTGACCTTTCCAACACTTGTTATTTTATATTTCTTTGGATTATAGCCTTTTGAGTGTGTGTTAAAGGAGTTTATCATTGTGGTTTCCGTGTAGATTTCCATAATGAGAATGATATTGATCATTCTGTTATGTGCTTGTTTTCCATTTGCATGTCATATTGTGGAAATCTGTGTCCAACTATTTTTAGATTTTGTAATTTGTTTGTTTTTGTTGTTGAGTCAGAAAAATTATACACTGTGGTTAACAGACCGTTGTTAGATGCATAATGCACTGCCTGTTGTCTTTTCACTTTCTTGTTTTTACTCGAGATGGAGTCTTGCTCTTTTGCCCAATCTAGAGTGCAGTGGTATGATCTCGGCTCACTGCAACCTACCACTCTTGGGTTCACATGACTCTTGTGTCTCACCTTTCGAGTAGCTGAGATTACAGGCTCCTGTTAACATGCCCAGGTAAGTTTGTGTATGTTTTTTTTTTTTCTTTTGGGGATGGAGTCTCGCTCTGACACCCAGGCCTGGAGTGTAGTAGCGTAATCTTGGCTTACTGCAACTTCCATCTCCCGAGTTCAAGTGATTCCTGTGGCTCAGGTGGGCACCACCACGCCCAGCTCATTTTTGTATTTTCAGTAGAGGCGAGGATTTTTCTTGTTGGTAAGGCTGGTCTTGAACTCCCAACTTGAGGTATGTCCTCATTTCAGTCTCCTAGAGGGCTGGATTATAGGCGTGAGCCAGTATACTCCTCCAGTCCCAGGTACTTTGGTTTTCCTATCTTTCTTTCTTTTTTTTTTTTTTTTTGATGTAGGATCTTGCCTCTGTTGGCCAGGCTGGAGTGCAGGGCCTGATATCAGCTCACTGGAAGCTCAGTCTCCTGGGTTCCAGCAGTTCCCCTGCCTCAGCCTCCGAAATAGCTGGGATTACAGGTGTAGGCCACCACACCTGGTTAATTTTCATATTTTTAGTAGAGACCGGGTTCTGCCACGTTGGCCAAGGTAGTCTTTAACTGCTGACTTCAAGCGATCCTTCTACCTCCATCTCTCAAAGTGCTGGGATTACAGGTGTGAGTTACTATGTCCGGCCTTTCCTTTTTGAGATGAGGTCTTGTGCTGTCTCCTAGGCGGGAGTGCAGTGGTGGGATCTCAGCTTACTGCAGCCTCCACATTTTGGGCTCAAGGAATCCTCCTGCCTCAGCCTCCCATGTAGCTAGGACTACAGTTGTGTGCCACCATGCCGGGCTAATTTTTGTATTTCTAGTAGAGATTGGGTTTTGCTGTGTCATCCTAGCTGGTTTTTAACTCCTGGACTCACGTGATCCACCTGTCTCGGTCTACCAGTGTGCTGTGATTATAGGCATTAGCTATCGTGCCAGGCGTATTTTAACTTTTTGAGGTAACAACAAGAAATAGGAACACTTTTACACTGTTGGCGGGAGTGCAAATTAGTTCAACCATTGTGAGAGACAGTGTGCCAATTCCTCAAGGACCTAGAAATAGAAATTCCATTTGACCCAGCAATCCCATTACTGGCTATATATCCAAAGGATTATAAATCGTTCTATTATAAGGATACATGCACACGAATGTTCATTGCAGCATTGTTTACAATAGCAAAGACTTGGAACCAACCCAAATGCCCATCGACGATAGACTGGACAGGGAAAGTGTGGCACATATACACCATGGAATACTATGCAGCCACAGAAAACGACGAGTTCGTGTCCTTTGTAGGGACATAGATGAACCTGGAAACCATCAATCTCGGCAACCTGACAGAAGAACAGAAAATCAAACACCGCATGTTCTCACTCATAGGTGGGTGTTGAACAGTGAGAATACATGGACAAATGGAGGGGAGCATCACACACTGGGGTCTGTGGAGGGCATGTAGTGGGAGTTGGGGAGGGATATCATGGGGAGAAATGCCAGATATAGGTGATGGGGAGAAAGGCAGCAAACCACATTGCCAAGTATGTACCTATGCAACAATCTTGTATATTCTTCAAATGTACCCCAAAACCTAAAACGCAGTAACATACAAATTAAAAAAAAATGCTCCACTATTTTATATTCCCCATACGGTATTTAAGGATGGGGATGTCTCTCAGACCTTGCTAACACCTGTTATTTTACATTTCTTCGGATTATAGCCTTTCTAGTGTGTGTGAAATGTATGTGCCATTGTGGTTTTGGTGTAGATGGTCGTAATGGTAATGATATTGATCATCTTGTTATGTGCTTGATGTCTGTTTGCATGTCTTGTTAGTGAAGTGTGTGTTTAACTGTGTCTCTATTTTCTTTTGGAGACAAAGTCTTGCACTGTTGTCCAGGTTGGAGTGTAGTGGGGTGATCTCAGTTCACTGTAACATTCCTTTCCTGGGTTGAAACAAGTCGCCTGCCTCAGCCCCCTAAAGTAGTTGAGATTACAGGCTCCCACTACCATGCCTAGCTAATTTTTTGTATTTTTTTCTTTTAGACAGAGTGTAGCTCTGTTGCCAAAGTTGGAGAGCATTAGCACAATCTGTGCTCATTGCAACCTGTACTTAATGTGGTTAAGGTCAGGGTTAGGGGTAGGGATTAGGGATTAGGGGTTAGGGGTTAGCGTTAGGGGTGCGTGGCGCGGTGTCCCAGCCCCAGCGTGTGTCGCGCAGCATCCCACCAGTCTGTGGAGTTACAGTCTCTTCAGTATACCTCTGTGGGGAACCGTGATTGTGGAGCTGTGTTCTCCACGGCACATACCTAGTGGGCATAGCCTCGCTACAAGTCTGGACCATGTCTATGGTGAGTAAATTCCTTCCTGTTTTCAGCCCTGAATGCTTAGGGTCAGAGACTATTAAGATCTCAGTATGGAAAACTGGACACTGAAAGCTCCTCTGAATCCTGCGTACTTAGGTTGTCCGAAGCCAAGGCCAGGCGGCTGCAGTGCGAGTTTTAATAATCAACACTAACCTATCAGTGCAAACATAGAAACTAACGTATAGTTAGGGTTAGGGTGAGGATTAGGGCTAAGGGTTAGGGTTAGAAGTTAGGATTTAGGGGTTAGAAGAATTTTAGGCAAATTTGAAGGAAGGAATGATTCATGAATCATGCCTGAAGCACCAGAATGAAAAATAGGGCTTGGGGCTTTGAGCTCTTAGCGGTGGCAGCTAAGTGAGGTTTCTCTTTGGCTCCAGCTGGGCCACTGCTGGTTGTGGGGATGGTTCCCTCAGCGTCAATAGTCATAAAGCCAACTGGCAGCTGGGCTTTTTGTCATTGACTGGTTGGTTTGTTAATGTTTTAAGTCAGTTTACATGCCTTGAAGTTCGGTTTCCGTTTGCTTAGGCAAGACCTCAGGCTGACGGCTTCCTCCTTTTCTGCTTTAACATGTCAAAACCATAATTCATTTTTCATTTTACTTTCCTGGCATTAATAGAAGTAAGTTTCCATTTTTGTTGTCATTCAGAAAGTCGGTTTAATTGGTAACCTATCTGTGATGTTGCATAAAATAATGTTTGTTAATTATTAGCATCTTAGAGTAGATGAAATATGTTAACTCTATTAAACTTTGTTATTAAACCATAACAGGAGTTCAGCTGCTTTTTCTTTTCCTGGGCTTTAACCATTTAAAATACACTCAAGCATCTCCTGACAATGTGGATACTTTCTGAGAAATGTGTCCTTAGTGATTTCATCTTTGTGCAAACACCCTCTAGTGTCCTTGTAAAACCTGGATGGTGTAGCCCACTTCACACATCAGTGACATGGTATAGCTTCTTGCTTTCAGGCTACATACCTGTATAGCTCATCTCTGTACTCAATGCTGTAGTCAAATGTCACACCATGGTGATTGTAGATTGTGATCCCAAAATATCTGAATCAGGTCTCAGTCAAGCAGAAAGCTTATTTTGCCAAGGTTAAGGACATGCCCGTGACACAGCCTCAGGAGGTCCTGACAACATGGGCCCAAGGTGGTCAGGGTAGAGCTTGCTTTTATATATTCTAGAGAGACATGAGACACCAATCAATATGTGTAAGATGTAAAGTCATTTGGTTCAGTGAGGTGGAACAACTAGAAGTAGGAAGGCGGGGTGGGGAGTGGCTCTAGGTCAGAAGTAGATAAAACAAAAGTTGCATTCTTTGGAATTTTTGAATCAGCCTTCCACTGAATACAATTTAGTCTGGTTCAGTGAATTTGCATTTTTACATATACAGTAGGGCAGAGGAATGGTGGGATTTTGGCTCATCACACCCGCCTCCTCCCTGGTTGAAGCGATTGTCTTGCCGCATCCTCCCCAGTAGCTGGGATTACAGGCATGCACCACCAAGCCTGGGTCATTTTTGTATTTTTAGTAGAGATGGGATTTCTCCGTGTTTGTCAGGCGGGTCTTGAGCTCCCAACCTCAGGTGATCCGCCCGTTTTGGCCTCTCAAAATGTTGGGATTACAGGCGTGAGCCACCGTGCCTGGTTAGGAAGCTTATTTTGATTCTGATATTG
>NW_022439053.1:0-7743 GCF_009761245.1 Sapajus apella
GTGTAAACAAATGTTTATCTTGACTTCTGTAAACCACTTAAGTAACAAAGGGAATGACAAAAGTCCCCTGGCCCTTGGAATATCCGGAGCCCTCGTCTCCGCCCAGGAGGTGATTTACAGAATCCACTAGCCCTCGGAATGTCTGAAGCCCTTTCATCCCCATCCCCGCTCCTCACCCCCACTCCCAAGGTGGTTTTTTGAATATAAAAAGTCTTGGCACCCTCCTTTTGACGCCACAGGTTGGAGAGATGTGAGTCCTCTGTGGTCGCCGGCATAATAAAGACCCTGTAATCTGGCATACTTTTGTCTCTGTGTTAATTTTCTATGCTCGGTCCGGTATAACAGTCTTACTTTGTAAAAAAAAGAAAAGTTTTTAGATAACGATAGAAAATAAGAAAGAAATGAAAATAGTTCCCGTGTTCTATGTGGGTCTGTGGGAGAAACTGCTTTTAAATAGGACTTCTTATGAACTTATTTAGGCAGTAATAAAAATGGAAGGGAAACCTGATGGCAGAGAGCAGCCAGGCCCAGCCGCCTGTGGATGTACAGGCTGTGGCAGAGCCTGGAATGCACCAAGGACCACCAGTCCCCACGGGCGGTCAGTTAAGTGACAGCATCGCTAATTACCTGATCAGCGCCCCAGTAGCACATGGAGAGGACAGGGAGGCCCAAGATGAGTGCGGACCAGGGGAGGTCTCCAGTGACGGGGTGTGGCTTGGTCCAGCTTCCTCTCCCAGTCTTGGTACCAGGGGGAGTCTCCAGTGATGGGATGTGGCTTGGTCCAGTTTCCTCTCCCAGTCTTGGTACCAGGGGAGGCCTCCAGTGATGGGGTGTGGCTTGGTCCAGCTTCCTCTCCGAGTCTTACTTGGTACTGCAGAGAGGTACTTACGCAGCAGCCCCTGCTGTCCTTGCACTTCCCTCAAGGCTTAAAAGCGCCATGATGTTTATCAGTCTTTTAAAGAGCACAATAGCACGTGACTGAGGAGCCAAGACTGCAAAGAAGTGCCTCGTTTCCTGGGAATGTTTCAGGTTGGGGAAGTGGTGAGGACCCACGAAATGCTCAAGGCTGAAGAAAGATGAGGCCTGATGCCTGGCGGTTAGGTTCAGCCACACG
Source organism: Sapajus apella (assembly GCF_009761245.1). Lineage (NCBI taxonomy): Eukaryota > Metazoa > Chordata > Mammalia > Primates > Cebidae > Sapajus > Sapajus apella. Next base: position 1,115 of record NW_022439053.1, read on the forward strand.
GAGACCACGTTGTGCCCCACAAGAGCAATCTGGTGGAGTGGTGCCAGGAAAGGGAGAAAGCCAGGGTCACAGAACCTGTGCAGGGATTTGGAACTAGAGGGCTCCTCAGAATGGGCACAGAGATGGTCTGTGAGGACCTGTCTGACTTCAGTGAGGGTTTGAGTGACAGGGAGTGAGGACAGCAGCCCTGCTCAGGAGGACAGTAGGGTGGGGAAGCAGGTCTCAGGGAGTGCTAGGTCTCAGTCCAAACAGCAAGGGGTGAATGTTCCAGGGAGAGGCTGCCCTGGAGTCTCCCGAGGGCTCAGAGGAAAGATTTCAGCAGGTGGGGTCAGAAAGGGAGGGTTCAGGGCTGTGGGGGGAGGCTGACCTGAGCTTCTTACAGCCGCTGATGTAAACATTGATAAAGGACATAATGAGACTAGTCTGGAGTCTGAGGCAGAGAGTGGTGAGGAGGCTGTGAGTTGGGGGAGGGAGGTAGAAGAGAGCCTGGCTTAAGAAGGAAGGGTCCTGGGCTCGCTACAGTCCAGCCAGGGAAGGACAGAGCCCAGAGGGGCCCAGACCTCCCTTATGGCACCTGCACAAAGAAGTGTCTGTCTGGCCAGGCGGTGCTCTGTAGACTGCTGTGGGGTGGGGGAGCAGCTTCTCCTGGGCATGGGACCCCAGGCACCTGCAGAACACAGGGTTCCAGGCTCCCTCGGATGCCCGCTGATGGCTCTCCTCTGAGGGGGCCGTAAACTGGCTCACTGGGTATGCACAATGTGTAAGGCACTTGTTCTCAGTATAATGCACCAGGCACTGCCAGACTCACACCCATTTATGATAGGCACAATTACTATCCCCATTTTAGAGCAAGGGAAACTGAGGCACTGAGCAGTTAATCAACTTGCCCAGGCTCTAAGGACAGTCAGTGTAGAGCTGGGGTCTCGACACAAGCAGGCTCCCTCACAGTGTGAGCTCCTAGCTACTGGTTGTCCCACTGCCCTTGTCCAGACGTGGCTGTCTGGGGTGGCCGTTGTGCCTTCCAGCTGCAGGTGAATGACCAGTTGCCTCTTCCAGACTGGCTCCCACCCCTCTCCTGGCAGCAGCCTCTTAGGTCCCAGAAGCTGATAATGGTGTGATAAATGGGCCTTTCAGAATGGAGGCAAGGGTGTGGTGCTCAGGACTTCTCAGTCCCAGCAAAGGCTGTGTCCCTGACCCTCCCCTTGTTACAGAGTCTTTGCCGTCCCTGGCTGATGAGTTCCCTCATGCCTCCTTCCTCTTCAGTTTTGGCTGCAGAGGCACAAGCCCAGAAAACATGGGCATGAAGGCTGTGCCTAAGGATGACACCTCGGAGACAACATAGCTCATGCTGCTGAGAGCCTAAAGGCAATCAAGGCTTAGGAGCATGGTGGGGAGTCGCAGAGGTGCTGGCCCCAGGAGAGGCCACTGAGGAGGTGGAGGCTGCTGAGGAGAAGATGGAATGATCGGAGCGGGATGGCGTGTCAGAGAGAGAGAGATGCAGCCAGCAGCTACCTGAGCCTGATGCCTGAGCAGTAAGAAGCTTTCACTGGACAGGGGTTCGTGGGATGCAGTTCTAACTCACCTGGGAAGGATGTGGAGCCTAGTGAGGGTAGAATGGTGGCCCTGAGAGCGGCATCAGGGAGAAATAAGGAGGGTTTCAGGAGCCCTGCTGTGGGCTAGAGGTGGAAACCCCTTGAGCCCAGGCCGTAATCAGAGCAGGAATAGGGTTCAACATTCTGGTCCCATCCATGAACTTGGTTAGGAGAACACTGACTCGGTCAGGGGTCCGTGGTTGTCCCATCAACAAGGGGCATGAAGAGGCTGGAAAAGGGAACATTTCAGTGTGCCTTTCAGTTTTACAATGCACATTAGCTGTAAAACCTACCGGCAAGTCCTGTGGTTGGAAAACAGTTAATTTTATATAACCTTATAAGCTGGTAATTCTATTCACTGTCCCAAGCAACTTAGCAAGCCCTAGAATGCTCCTTCAAGACACTGGAGTTCATGTCACTAGTGCTGGGACGTGGGGTGAGGCTGAGGCACACGGGTGATCCCTTGTGATCAAATGGTTCAGGCTCAGGGTTGACACTGGTCAGCCCAGGGACAGCGCATGGGGTTGAGATCTCAACCATGAAGGCTGAATGATCCATTGTGTCGAAGCAGGGCTGCCCAAGGTGTCATCCACAGGTCAGCTGTCAGTCCGTGAACTATTCACTATCATGGAAGAAATAGAGGCTAGCAGAGCCATGGATCACGACACTCTTTACTTCAGCTGAGTGTTTGTTTCAAACCAAGACTTTCCATGAAGGAAGCGATGCATTCACGTACGATTTTGTCACAAGTAAACACGCATGAGGAGCATTTTAAGTGGCATGAGTCTAAACAGTGTCATGGTTACAGAATTAAAATATTCAATAGGCCACACATCTGTGAAAACCTCGCTTTTTCAAAAATGTAATTTTCTTATTTATATAAAAGTTAAAGCATAACATGTGCTTTAAATATTATCAGTTATGAAGTAATTCTAGCATGCATTTATTTGCTAATTGCTTCCTGTGTAGTATTCCATTTAATTTCATGAGAAGTCTATGGATTACTACTATTACTATCCCTTTTTCTTTTTTTCAAATGTTTTGTTTTTCTATAAATACACACACATATTTTAAATCTAAAGCTGATTTGGTAAAAACTTAAACGTTTTTATTATTTCTGTGCATGCTTTATTTTTGTTTTTATTCTTAACATATATAAGATTGCCTCACAATGCTGATGCATCTCTTCTAGTAAAAAATCACAACTAGGTTTTCTCCTCTGCTTCACCTCATGTGCATTATTTCTTGATTTAGCAACACAGGCACAAATTAAATTCTTTCTATGGAAAACCTTGCTTTGAATACAAGAGTAATTCTAGATATTATGTATCCCATAATAACACAGGCACAGACATTGGAGTAACATCAGCAGAGGAGATTTTCTGGCTGTTTCCCAAGCTTCAATATCTCATGTAGACAATTGCTGGTGGACTCAAATGCAAAAACACTCACACAAGCTGGGTTTCCCTAATCCTGATATTAACAAAAAGGATGTGATATCAGCAATTCAGATCAACTTCGCAAGGGGCAAATGATATGAACTGAAAGTGTGGAGATATTAACCCCATATTTATTCATTCTCTATGGCTGCTATAGAAAATTAGCACTAAGTAAATGGCTAAAAATAACACACGTTTATTCTCCTACAGTTCTGTGTGTCAGAAGTCCAAAATCAGTTTCACTATGCGGAAATTCAGGTGCTGGTAGGGCCTGTTCCTTGTGGAATCTCTAAGGGGAGAATCTATTTTCTTACCTTGTTTACCTTCTGGCGACTGCCTGGGATTTTTGGGTTTGTGAACCTTTCCCCCGCCTTCAAAGTATATCATTCCAGTCCCTGCTTCCATCTTACTTCCTCTCCTCTCCATAGTCAGATCCCTCTCTGCCCCCTCTTCTAAGGATGCTCGCAATTACATTTAGGGCCCAACCAGATAATTCAAGGTAACCTCGGCCGGGCGCGGTGGCTCATGCCTGTAATCCCAGCACGTTGGGAGGCTGAGGTGGGCAGATCACGAGGTCAAGAGATCGAGACCATCCTGGCCAACATGGTGAAACCCTGTCTCTACTAAAAAAAAAAAAAAAAAAAAATTACCTGGGCATGGTGGGGCACGCCTGTAATCCCAGCTACTTGGGAGGCTGAGGCAGGAGCATTGCTTGAACCCAAGAAGCAGAGGTTGCAGTGAGCCAAGCTCATGCCATTGCACTCCATCCTGCCGCCTGGCGACAGAGCAAGACTCTGTCTCAAAAAAAAAAAAAAAAAGATAACTTCCTTTTCTCCAGATCCTTAATCACATCTGCAAAGTCCCTTCTGCCATAGAGGGTAACATTCACAGCTTCCAGTGATTAGGGTATGTGTATCTTTGGGGGACATTACTCACCTCTCTTCTTTTCTGAGGATTGAGCAAGACATGCCTCCTGGATTGTGAGAAGAGGTAATTTATGCATCATCTTTAGTTAGTTTAACTCTGGACTTGAGTCATCGGCTTGTTCAGAGTTCACTAGAGAGTCGGTTATGTTCCCACTGAGACACACTGTCACCTGCCCACCTGTGTGAGGAAGACAAGGGAAGCTTTTTCTTAATCCTGGGTTGCTCATTGTCTCAGAGACACCTGGGGATTGGATATACAGAAGAAGGCAGCTGCACTGGACCAGTGCTGGGGGTGGGGCTGGGCCCAAGGAAGCTGGGTCCTCCTCTCTTGCTCCTCCCTCCACACCTCACTTGCAACTGCATGATGAGAAAAATCTATTCTCTCAAATGGAACAAATCTCTCTGTTATCTCTATAGGGTGCTCAGAAACCACTGACCCAGACACAAGCAGCTTCAGGACCTAAAGTGAAGAACACTGAAAACCCCAGGAAGGAATAGTGTAAAGAAGGAGAAGAGAGAGCTATGAAAGAACAGAACACAGAGCAAAATCTCCCTGCCTTTGGGGGAAGGATCAGCCATCATGGATTCTCTGGCTTGGGCCCCAGTCTTGCAGCCAGCATTTGGCTTTCATCTTCCAATATCTTTGGGGGCAGAACTGATCTGTGCATTCCACAGCATCAGGCGCCAATGCGGTAGCAGCATGTGAGAATGAACTGAAGCAAATATAACTTCCATTAAGTGTGCATTCATTTTGCGTGTCACTCTGTATCTTGCCCCATAGCAATGCAGCAGAGTCAGTTTTACAACACATTTTTTAGATGTGAAAGTGGAGTTGTAGAGAAAGTGAACAGCCTGCCCACAAGTAACACAGCTTTTTGGTACTAGAACAGATTCCAAATCCATCATCTCTTCCCTACACCACCCAGTCTTTTTCTCAGGCTCTGGGGAAGTTCACACAGCCACCTCCCTCCCTCCCTGCCCTCCACCAAAGGGTCTCTTCAAACATCCCTCCCTCCCCCCCTTTTTGAGATGGAGCCTCATTCTGGGCTCAGTCTGGAGGACAGTGGCAAGATCTTGGCTCACTGCAACCTGCAACCTCTGCCTCCCAGATTTTCCTCCTCAAGTGATTCTCCTGCTTCAATCTCCCGAGTAGGTGGGATGACAGGCACCCACCACCACACCTGACTAATTTTGTATTTTTAGTTGAGACGGCGTTCCACCAAATTGGCCAGGCTAGTCTAGATCTCCTGACCTCAAGTGTTTCACTCCCCTTGGGCTCCCAAAGTGTTAGAATTACAGACACGAGCCACCGTGCCTGGCCAGAGTCATCATGTATCCTGGCAGGGAGTGGAGCCAAGAAGACAGGCAAGTGTCCATAGCACCACCGCCTTATGTGGGACCTGCCACTTCAGCTGGCTGGTTGCTGGTCTCCACACTGGTTCCCTTCCAACAGCTAAGCCCACCCAAGCTGGGGGACACCTAAGCAAGCCTTCACCCAGTTCCACAAGACTGGCTGGCACCATTTTGGCTCCTGCAGACAGGTGTCTCCATTGCTGAGTAGGTTCTCTGGTGAATCAGGGCTTCCAAAGTCTCCCCTAGAGAAATGCTGTTTGCCCCTTCCCTTCCTCCCTTCCATGGTTGCTTTCTGTTTAGCCCCTCTCTGCCCAAACAAAGATGCTTTCATTGCTCTCTGTAGAATTCATATTTATCATTCTACTACCCATTCATAGCTCACAATTCACTTTTGTAATGCTTTGCTTCCTATACTTGCACCTTCTTTGCAAAAGGTGAAAATTGGAGAGGAAAGAGTGACTAAGCTTTTGCTAGACTTAGACTAACTTAAAAAGTCCTGTAGAAATCCTTACTAGACATGGGGGCAGCGGTGAGCATCCCACAGGACTTGCCACTGGGATGTGTTTTAGGCAAGTGGAGTCAATTCAGATCAGATGATTTAAAGAAGATAAACACCTCGTTTTCAATGGCAACACTGTTCGGATCTAATACAAATTGGAGAACCAACAAATTTGGTCTAGAGATTGCTCTTTGTGTTATAATGCTATTTTATGATTAAATTTATTCTGTAAAAAGAAAGGAAAATGGGGAGAATTCCTAATGTGCAGGCTTTTATGGCGCTCTACCAAGATCGTGATGTAAGAGATAGCTATAGATTGCGTCTGGTTCACGGCACCCCTGACACCAAAGAGCTCCCCCCGATATCCTAGATGACCACTTCCTAGCTGCTCCAGCTAGAAAGCCTGCAACCATACCTGGGAGCTTCCTCAGTCCCTCAATTCTAAAGAGGTTCCCACCAGTTCTGTAGCACAGGATTCCACTCCAAGATCAAGAACTTCTCCTCCTTATCCAACGAATCCCAGCCTATGCCCCCTGCTGCCCAAGAAAGTCAGCCCAACCAGTACCACCAGGAGTGGGGACCCATGTCAGCCCCTCAAATCAAACCTGTGTCCATATCAGGAGGTAGTTGATAGAGACGGCCGAAAAATCAGAATATATGTACCTTTTTTGTGTCCTATTTGGCTTTATGTAAGAAAATTTGGCCAGTTTTCAGAGGATCCAGGGAAGTTTGTAAAGGAGTTTGTTAAATTGGCCATGTCCTTTGATTTAAGGTGGCATGAAATGCAAATATTATCTACTTGTTATGCCATAGGAAAAAA
>NW_022439053.1:7843-10956 GCF_009761245.1 Sapajus apella
GAGAATTGCTTCAGCCTGGGAGGCAGAGACTGCAGCAAACGGAGATCACGCCAGTGCACTCCAGCCTCGGCAACAGAGCGAGACTCTGTCTCAAAAAAAAAGAAAAACCTCGTGACTTCAAGTGCTAGGAATACACAGGATTATAGGCGTGAGCCACTGCACCTGGCTGGCCGTTTTGAACATTTTAAGTGCTTCATATAAATGGAATCATCCAGTATTTCCCTTTTTGTGACTGGCTTATTTTACTCAGCATTATATCCTCAAGGTTCATCCATACTGCAGCATGGGTGAGAATTTCCTTCCTTTTTAAGGCTCAATAATATTCCATTGCATGTGTAGACCTCATTTTGCCTCCCCATTCATCTGTTGATGAAAAGTTAGGTTGCTTCCATGGGTGTACAAATATCTGTTTGAGACTCTGCTTTCAATATTTTTTTTTAAGGCTAGTCAAGTGAAGCCGTGGGAGTGGAGAAGGAACAAAGAAATCTGTAACTGGTTGTGATCAAGTCGTTGTAAACACCACTGCACTCGGACCAGCTGCTTTCAATATTTTTGAATATACACCCAGCAGTGGAATTGCTGGATCATATGGTAATTCTATTTTTAATTTTTTGAGGAAATGCCACGCTGTTTTCCACAGTGGCTGCCTGCTGTTATTGGGTGAAGTTTATGTCTGTTAGATCTAGTTGGCTGATTGTGTTCAATTCTCTATTTCCTTAATTTTTTTCTGTATGGTTGCTCTGGCCATTATTGAGCACGAATGATTTAGAAGCGATAACATGCTGGTCTAGTGCGAACAGGAATGTAGCTTGAATCTTGACACCACCTCGTCCAGCAGCACAGCCTATCCTGTACTCAATGGAAATCAGTATCTATTTGTCTATTAAATTTTACTAAGTAATTTCGGAGAGATATAAGAGAATAATGCTTTTGTAAAAATTATTTTTTTTTGAGACAGAGTGTCATTCTGTCACCCAGACTGAAGTGCAGTGGTGCGGTCCCAGCTCACTGGAACCTCCACCCCCAAGGTTCAAGCAATTCTCCTGCTCAGCCTCCCGGGCAGCTGGGATTACAGGCACACGCCACCACGCCCAGAAAATTTTCATATTTTTAGTAGAGAAGGGGTTTCACCATGTTGGCGAGGCTGGTCTCAAAGTCCTTACTCATGATCTGCCTGCCTTGGCCTCCTAAAGTGCTGGGATTACAGGTGTGAGCCAGGGAACCCAGACCTAAAATATTATTTTTAACATGTAAGAATAGATTTCCAATGATTTTTATTATTGTAGCTACGTACTCCACCATATTAAGAACTCCTCCCCACTTCTACAAGACCCAGTTGATGCACAAGGACACAGTCTCTGAGGGGATGAGCTGGACCAAGGACCAATCAGGTTCAGAGACCTGGTGAGGGACAGTTGTCAAGGGTCTTGGTCCACTGACTGAGAGGCCTGCCCTTTTCTTTCCTTTTCTGAGACAGACTTGCTCTGTCGCCCAGACTGAAGTGCAGTGGTGCGATCTTGGCTCACTGCAACCTCCTCCTCAGGTTCAAGCGGTTCTCCTGCCTCAGCCCCTCCAGTAGCTGGGATTACAGGCGGACACCACCACGCCCGGTTAATTTTTGTATTTGTAGTGGAGACGAGGTTTCAGCATGTGGGCCAGGTGGCTGGGATTCCCCCGCTTCGCCCCAGATCCCCGGGAGAGGCCAGCGCGGCCCTCCCATGGGTGTCACAGAGACAGATGCGATGCGGGTCCCTCTCCCTGGGAAGGGGTGGCTGGGTCCAGTCCGCAGGGTCCCTCTGGGACTGACGTAGGATGGAGTTGAGGTGCAGCAGTGCTGGACCCCAGGGCCCCTGCCTGCCTCCTGGGGAGCCGATGACCCAGGCAGCCATGGTCAGGCCGCGGTGTCTGGGCCCTAGCGTGGTCCCCGGCTCCCACAGGACGGATGGGACAGGAACGCCGGGAGGCCCTGCTGCCCTCGGGACTGTCCCTCCAGTCCCCGATTTCCGTGGTTCTAAGGCCCCCTCTGCAGAGGGACCAGGGAGCCCGCCCTGCATCCTGAGGCGCCGCGCTTGAGGGACCCCAGAGCTCCGGCCAGGCCGCTTCCTTTGCTGATTGTGAAACTGAGGTCCAGAGGAGGGCAGGGGCAGGTCCTGGAAGCTCCCCAGGCAAAGGGAGCCGATCTCGGGGCTGGGGTCACAGGGCTCCACTCCTGCCACCTCTAGGGCGCTAGAGCCGGGAGCACAGACTGGGGCCTTTCGTCCACCGCTGGGGCTGGGCGGAGGCTCGGCCTGTGCCGCAACGCGAGGCTGCTGCTGTGCAGTCCGAGCCGCGGCCCCTTTAAGAGGGGGTGGTGCGTCAGCCAGTCGCTAGGGACGCTGCCTGCGTGCGCGCCTCCACGGAAGCCGAGACGGTGGTTCACGCGGGGCCGGCAGTAGCGAAGCGGCGGCGAAGCGGCGGCGAAGCGGCGGCGAAGCGGCGGCGAAGCGGCGGCGGGTTCCTAGCCCGCAGAAGCGGCGAAGAGGCGGCTGAGCGGTCCCAACCGGCAAAGCAATGGCGCGGTTCCAGCTGGCAGAAGCCGCGAAGAAGCGGCGCGGTCCTAGCCGGCAGAAACATCGAAGCGGCAAAGCGGCAGCACCGTCCCAGCCGGCAGAAGCGGCGAAGCGGCGAAGCAGCGGCGCGGTCCCAGCCGGCAGAAGCGGCCGTGAGATCCCAGCTAGCAACAGCGGAGTCGGCTCGGTAAGAGCCAGCAGAACTGGCGGCGGTGTGGTCGGAGCGAGCGAAAGCGGCGGTGCTGTGGTGGAATCAAGCGAAAGCGGCGGCCAGAGGCAACGTCGTGGTGAGAGCCAGCAGAAGCGGAGTCGGAGGGGAACGTCGGTGCGATCTTAATGGGATGGCCCTCAGGTAGGAACCAAATGCCAGATATGGTTTCAGTATAACCAAGCCCGGTCTATATGGGCCCGGAGCGAGAAGAGCGGCGGATGTGGGCGGGTTGGGTTGCTGGTTTCACGGAGGATGGTAGATTAAGAGACCAAATATAGTGGTGGATATCCATGGTTAGGATTGTCGAAGTGTGATGGGCTATGTCCGATCAATGATTCAATGTACGAATGTAT
>NW_022439054.1:0-10949 GCF_009761245.1 Sapajus apella
GACACCTTACACTAAAATTAACTCCAGATGGATTAAAGACTTAAACACAAGACCTAACACCATAAAAACCCTAGAAGAAAATCTATGCAAAACCATTCAGGACGTAGGTGTAGGCAAGGACTTCATGACCAAAACACCAAAAGCATTGACAACAAAAGCCAAAATAGACAAATGGGACCTAATCAAACTCCACAGCTTCTGCACAGCAAAAGAAAACAGTCATTAGAGTGAATCGGCAACCAAGAGAATGGGAAAAAATTTTTGCAGTTTACCCATCTGACAAAGGGCTGATATCCAGAATTTACAAAGAACTAAAACAGATTTACAAGAAAAAAACTAACAATGGTGGGAATGTAAATTAGTTCAACCATTGTGGAAGACAGTGTGGCGATTCCTCAAGGACCTTGAAATAGAAATTCCATTTGACCCAGCAATCCCATTGCTGGGTATATATCCAAAGGATTACAAATCATTCTACTATAAGGACACGTGCACATGAATGTTCATTGCAGCACTGTTTACAATAGCAAAGACCTGAAACCAACCCAAATGCCCATCGACGATAGACTGGATAGGGAAAATGTGGCACATATACACCATGGAATATTATGCAGCCATCAAAAATGATGAGTTTGGGTCCTTTGTAGGGACATGGATGAACCTGGAAACCATCATTCTCAGCAAACTGACAGAACAGCAGAAGATCAAACACCGAATGTTCTCACTCATAGGCGGGTGTTGAACAATGAGAACACGTGGACACAGGGAGGGGAGCACTACACACTGGGGTCAGTTGGGGGGAAATAGGGGAGGGACGGTGGGGGGTGGGAAGCTGGGGAGAGATAGCAAGGGGAGAAATGCCAGATGTAGGTGATGGGGAGGAAGGCAGCAAATCACACTGCCACGTGTGTTCCTATGCAACAATTTTGCATGTTCTTCACATGTACCCCAAAACCTAAAATGCAATAAAATAAATAAATGGGAAAAAAACATAAAAAGAAAAAATAAATAAAATAAAAAATAAATAAAAATAAAAATAAAAATAAAAAAATTTAAAAAGTGAGATTAAATAATAAAAAAAAAGTGAATTCCATCTTCTATATATACTTGCCAACCCTCTGAGCAGAGATGCAAATCATCTACATACTGTATCAAAATTGATTTCCTAAGGAAGTTGATATCATAGAGATCTCCTTTTAATATTTATGAAAAATTAGTTGGGCCCTCGGTGCATTTTTGAGGCGTGACTTTATATATATGTTGTCTGTCTTCCCAAATGCAGATGAAGGGAAATAACTGTCTTTATTCATAGGAATTCTACAGAATAGGCTACATAAGTCTATCACAGAAAAGAATTCGCCTTTGGTAGAAATGGCAGTCAGCCATAAATGGGGCTTTGGAACTACTGGATGGTGAGGAGAGACCATGTTGTTAATTGCTCTCAGATCCTGTACAAACTTCCATCCTTTATTGTTTGATTTTTTTATAGGAAAAAGATTGAAGTATTACAGGGGCTTATACAGGAGATAACCAGATTTATTTTTATATAGTTTAGAACTATAGAACTCCTTCTAAATCTTCTTGTTTTCAAGGCTGTTGTTTAAGGTTTGGAAAATCTTTTGAAGAGTCCATTTGAATTTTGACTGCAACAACTATGATTTTTTTTTCTAATACCTGTTCATGACTTTGACCACAATTGATCAGGTATTACCTTTAAGAGCTTTTGTGATTCTTCATTATTCAATAATTTGATGTCCTCTATGGCAATATGAATTGCAATTTGTGAATTTAAGAAGATCATATTCCAAAACATTCATCGTATCTGGTAATTCAACATTGTCTTCTAATTCCAATCACAGTTCCCACTTTTTGAAAAAAAAATAAAAGCATGGGCATTAGGTAGTTCTAAGAAGTATCTTTCTCTCAAATGAATGAGGGATGAAGAAACTAAGACAAAAACCTGAGTTCCTTATAAAGGTCCTAGCTGAAAAGCCACAGGCTAAGAGTTAGCTGTCAGTATGGGAGTATTAGTTACATCCACCATTTGAAGTGCTTGTTTGCTCCAAGGAATGAGGCCTTGTAATAAGGTGGGATTTACTACAGATAACGTAGCTTCAGTATCAATAAGAGCTTGTGATTGTTCTCCATTTGAAATAATTTCTATTTCTCTCATAGTGTTAGTAAGAAGGAAAAGGAAGTATGTCAGTTGCTTGCAGAAACCCCATTATATCTCCTCTTCCTTTGCCTGTTGTCATTCCCCTCATTGTGGTTTCTGAGAACCTTACTTAAGGTGTCCAGGATTTTTGCAGGAATTACAAAGCAGAGTTTCAGGTCCACTCCGAGATTTATTGGAGTATTTTGGAGATTAAGACTAAGTGGATACTTGTTTTAGTTACAAGTTCATAAACTTATAAGCCTTAATTTTTTTTGTCTGTTTACCTTTTCTCACATTCTCTCTTCTTTAGTTAAGGCATGTGGTAACTTATCAATAAGATTAACCAAATCCTAAGTTTGGGAAGTAGCCCAATTAAGTTATCTTTTTACTATTAGTGCCAATTCTTTATATTACCTGTTTAAGAAACTGGAATTCTCAGCAAACTGACACAAGAACAGAAAATAAAACACCGCATGTTCTCACTCATAGGCAGGTGTTAAACAATGAGAACACATGGACACAGGGAGGGGAGCATCACACACTGGGGTCTGTTGGGGGGAAATAGGAAAGGAACAGTTAGGTGTAGGGAGGTTGGGGAGGGATAACATGGGGAGAAATGCCAGATATAGGTAACAGGGGATGGAGGCAGAAAACCACATTGCCATGTATCTACCCATGCAACAATTCTGGATGATCTGCACATGTACCCCAGAATCTAAAGTACAATTTATATATATATATATATGTGTGTGTGTATATATATATACACATATATATACACACACATATATATATGTATACATATATATATGTATATATATATAAAGAAATTTAATATCCGGTTAAATAGATGAATAAACAAATCTAAAGGGGAAAGAAAACCTCATTACAGCCTGATAGTTCAGAAGTTTTGTCCAATTACTAATCCCAGTGAGATATTATAGCTTTTGCAGAATACCTCTGATTCTGGCTGAAAGAACTGTATGAGTCCAAGTCAACAACCCTGCCATCTGCAGGATGAAAGAGACATTGGAAGAGTTTCCACAGCACTATGAGGAGGGTGGAGAGGGTGTGATGCAGGGGTTACAGCCCAGAATTATATAGAAACAGGAGCAGCAGCAGCAAAGGACAGGGGACATCCTGTTAGAACCAGACAACCCCCATCTCCACACCCCACTCCCCTTAGTGGAATAAAATTTATCTTGTTATTTAAAAAAAAGAGTACATACAAAGCACCTGGTACAGCTCAATAAGTTGTAGCCATCCATATTTCTCACATCTGCCAAAACCCAACTATATAAAGATAGATAGATGATTGATAGATAGATGATAGATAGATAGATAGATAGATAGATAGATAGATAGATAGATAGATAGATAATAGATAGATAGATAGGATTTATGTATCCACGTCCAACATCTCTGCCCTTTGCCTAGGTACCATCATTTATAGTGAGATGGACCCCTGCAATGGGTTTCCAATTAGCTTTTTTGCCTCGGCTCAATTTTCCACCCTGCAACAGGGTCGTCTCTCTAAAGGCCAAGTCCAATGTATTCATGCTGGTGAGTAGGGCATCCTCAGATATGCCCTACTGCCCTAAGGATAAAGTTGAACCTCTTCACTTATTCTGCATGGCCCTTCTAACTCTGGTCCCTGCTCACCTCTCAGTCACTCCTCTTTCCTTCCACTCACAGCGTCACATTCAAATCACACCCTCAGACATGCTAAGCCATCTCTTGGCTCTAGGCTTTCAGACATTCTTCCCTCTCCTCTTCATCTGGCTAGCAAACTCCTCACCATCTTGTCTCTTCTTCCAGGAAGCTCTCCTTGATGCTCATCAGAGCATGCTAGGTTCCTCTGCAGTAATCTTGAGGCACCTGGACTTCCTCTGTCACTCATATGCTTATCACATGTCCTGGTGGCTAGCTGTTTATTAGTACACATCCTCTTCGGCAGTTTGCTGGAGTTCAACTTCTAGTCTTGATACTTAGCAACAAAGCCTTAAATAAGTTACTTAACTACATTGGGCCTCAGTTTTCTCAATTGTTGTAGACAATAACAGTATCTACCTCATGGGTTTGTGATGAGAATTAAATGAGAACATGGATGTAAAGTGATTAGCACAGTGACCTGCACCTAATAAGAATTCAATAAAGAATGCAATAAATTTAAAAAAAAAAAAAGAAAGAAATTGGAATTAAAGAGAGTATCATTTTGCTGATGGCCATAGCTCTTTTTAGAGAATCTTCAATATTGTTAGAATATTTTCAAATCTATCAAATTAGGTCATTACTAACATGCCTGGGTTTTATTGACATTGTATTTTGTCCAAGTCAACAACCCTTTGGAATACTAAAGGGTGACTTGGAGCAAAGTTTGGAAAACTCACAGGCATGTCTCCAATATTCTGAAAATTTATAAAAGTCCTTCAATAAGCCTCTCCAATCTTCCTTAACTAGGCAATCTTCAACTTTATTTTCTGATACTAATGTGAACTAACTGATATAAATCAGAAAAAGTAGGGTCATAAGGTCAAATATTTAGTTCAAATTTCCTAGCAAAATCAGTAGGACCCTATTGCAGTCAGGAGATTCCTTAATGATGCCTTTAAGTTCTATCTTTCACCATGGTTGATAAACTATGTTAAGTTCTCTGCCACCACATACTGACTGTTCAAGAAATGGAGCTATAGCAGCAGGAGTGGAAGAAAGAGGAACAGAAGGCAAGTCTGAGTGAGGCAATTCAGATAAGGAGGGATAAAGAGATGCAGAAGAAGGAGGAGGAGGAGGAAGAGCTTCAGCAGTTTTCTTTAATTCAGAAATAACTTTAGAGTGCTATTTTCTTCCCGTAGGCAAAGAGCTTTACCAAGGCCCCTTTGGTATTCTTCTAAGTACCATTGAAAGTAACTCTGCTAATTGTTTAGTTTTAGAGGCACTTTTTCTAATTGTGCACATAAATAAAGTAATTTAGGTATATCAAAACTGCCCATTTTGGTCACTGTAGGTTGTAGTCTTCATGGGTTAAGTGAGACTATTATTCTAGATATTAACATATAATAAGTACTGTGCACTAATCTAGCTGGAGTTCCCAAAAGTACATCTCTCCTTATGAGGGAAGACATAGGCTTGAATGTATAATTGTCTATCATTTGGATTCTCTTTTTAAATAACAAAAGACCGAAAGGGAAGGATGTTTGGGATCTGGCATGCTGCTTAATAGGGAGTACATCTGGAGATGTCACTCATGAATCGCTTAACCCCTCTTACGTGTTTCGGTGAAACCCAGGAATCCTGGGCACTTAAGATTACTTCAAAAGTAAACATCACTGTTAGTTCTAATTGACTTTTATTTTATGAATGAAGATAAAGTATTTCACAAATGTTTTGGGTCTGTTTCTTAGAACCACATGGTTTTTTTTTATTATTATACTTTAAGTTCTGGGGTACATGTGCAGTTCATGCAGGCTCATGCAGGACTGTTACATAGATATATACATGCCATGTTGGTTTGCTGTATCTATCCCCCATCATCTACATTAGGTATTTCTTCTAATGTTATCCCTCCTCAATCCCTCCAACCCCTGCTTTTAAATAATAATATACATAGGTTTATTTTGGTCTCCTCAAAAGTGTTGATATATCATTATGATATTTAAAATTTACATTCTTTCAGGTAACTCTAATACTCAATTTGTTTATCTTTAATACTGCTGTTAAATATATTCCAGACTCTGATCTAATTATTATCGTTTCTTTTATGCTTACATTTTCAGTGACTGAAATCTTCTATTAGATTCCTCAAAAGAAATTTTTCTTGACAGAAAATGTTTACCAAATTTGAGCTGGTGATCTAACCTCCTTTGAAATATTATTTTACCCAAGGCCCAAAGTAGTACCCTCAATGTTCATTTCAGTAACACTTTACCCAAGCCATCTTCATTCTTTACCTGAAGAGGAATCCAATGGTTACTTAACCTCTGATAGGAACAGAGACTGCCTTTAATCATCTGATTTAATTTTGCCCTATGATGTTTACTTTAAAAAAATTAACATCAAAAATTTCCAAACTGGCTATGCTGTCACAAACCTCAATTAACCTTTGAAATTTAAACTTCTCACATAAATTAAATTAGTTGAAATATTTAAATTAATTGATGTAGGCCAAACCTGCCAACCAACAATAATAAAAGAATGAATAAAAGAATGATGGGACAAGTATGATTTGGGGACGTTTACATCTTCCAAATACTTTGTAAACAAAGATTACCTGGCTCTCAGGAACTCCTATAAAATAAATGTCCAATTAGAAGAACTTCATGTGTTTTACTATTACATTATACAAGATGACAGTCATTATTCAAGCAACAAATTGCTTCACAAGATTGCCCATGTGAGTAGATACACATTGTCCAAGATATTGAAAAAGCATTGATGAGTAATATTAAACATGGTCAAAGATGCTTCCAGAGCATGTCCTGCCTGCCTATGAGACCACCTGGGCAGAATGCAAAGCTGGGACACGGGTAGGAACCCAAACCTCCAGGACTTTAAGCACAAGTGGGCTGCATAAATTATTCATTTTCTACTTAATGTTTATTCTCTGGTAGATTGGGCCTTATATTTGATGAAGGAGAGTTCCTAGTGTAATGGCAGAAAGAAATTATTTTTTAACTTTGCATTCCCAACTTGGGAAATTAAGCAAAACTGACACTTGGCCCTGCTTCCAAAAATGACTGAGCATTCCAAATACCACACTTAAGAAAAAAGACACTTTTCACCTTGAAATGAAACCCATAAAAGGTCATTCTACCTGGTTCTGGTGCACAAAATAAGTTAAATTATGTGCGTTTCTTAGAATTGGATACAAGATGAAAGGTTGGTTGAGTATGGGACCAGGAGGCCATCTCAGCACTGCAGCCATCCACTGCTTTTATATATTGACATGGTCAGAATTTTCCACAGTATATTTTCAAGAATGCAAATTCTATGAAAATTCTGTTTTTTAAAAAGTAAAAGACTTATAGTACTTAAAAGTGCTACCAACTAGATTCTATTTTTTTATTTTATTTTATTGCATTTTATTGCATTTTATGTTTTGAAGTACATGTGAAGAACATGCAAGATTGTTGCATAGGTACACACGTTTTAAGGATTCGGAATTCCCACTGATGAATTCAATGATCCACGACATTCTGCAGGAAGGAAGCCTATCTCACTATTTCCCAGAAAGTCCTCAAATTCACAACCCTATGGAATCTACTTCTTTCAGAACTCTGATTAACAAACTACAGAAATACATTTCTCTGGATATTTTGATGTATGTTTATCATTTTCCCTCACAATGAAGAAGGGAGGATTAACATTTATTCAATTTCAACTACATTAAAGCCATTGTACAATGAGAGTTTACATATTTTTGCATATATGATGTCACTCTCAACCTAAATATTTCTTTAATCTCATACTTAAGTTCTTTTCCACAAACTAATATATGTCTGATCCTGAGAGGATTCCTTTTTTTCTTCCAAATGGGACAAAGAACCTCAATGAGTATGACAAGATGAAATGTTTCACATATTTACTGTATTAGCCCATTTTCATGCTGCTGATAAAGACATATCTAAGGCTGGGCAAATTACAAAAGGAAGAGGCTTAACATCGACTTATAGTTCCATGTGACTGGGGACGACTCACAATCATGGCAGAAGGCAAAGAGGAGCAAGTCATGTCTTACATAGATGGTAACAGGCAAAGAAAAATAAAAAGAGCTTATGCAGGAGAACTCCCCCTTATAATACCGTCAGATCTAGTGAGACCCACTCACCACCACAAGAATTCCACGTGAAAGACCTGCCCCTATGATCCAGATATGTTCCACCAGGTCTCTCCCACAATATGTGGAAATTCACAATGGGATTTGGGTGGGGACACAGCCAAACCATATCATTCAACCCCTAGCTTCTCCCAAATCTCATGTCCTCACATTTCAAAACAAATCACGCCTTCCCAATAGTCCCCCAAAATCTTAACTCATTTCAACACTAACTCAAAAGTCCACAATCTAAAGTGTCATCTGAGACAAGGCAAGTCCCTTTCACCTATGATCCTGTAAAATGAAAAGCAGTTTAGTTGCTTCATAGATACAATGTGAGTACAGGCACTGGGTAAATACACGCATTCCAAATGGGAGAAATTGGCCAAAACAAAGGGGATACAGGCCCCATGCAAGTTCCAAATCCAGTGGGGCAGTCATATCTTAAAGCTCCAAAATGATCTCCTTTGACTCCATGTCTCACATTCAGGTCATGCTGATGCAAGAGGTGAGTTTCCATGGTCTTGGGCAGCACTACCCCTGTGACTTTGCAGGGTATATCCTCCCTCCCAGCTTCTTTCATGGGCTGACCTTGAGTGTCTGCAGTTTTTCCAGGTGCACAGTGCAAGCTGTCAATAGATCTACCATTCGGGGTCTGCAGAACAGTGGTGGCCGTCCTCTCACAGCTCCACTAGGCAGTGCCCCAGTGGTCTGTGTGACGACTTGGACCCCACATTTCCCTTCTGCACTGCCCTAGCAGAGGTTCTCGACGAGGGCACCCTCCTCCCACGGGAATTTCTACCTGGGCAGCCAGGAGTTTCCAGACATCTGAAATCTATGCAGAGTTTCCCAAACCTCAATTCTTGACTTCTGTGCATTCAGAGGCCAAACACCAAGTGGAAGCTTCCAAAGCTTGAGGTTTGCACCCCCTGAAGCCATGGCTCAAGCCCTGTGTTGGCTCTTTTCAGTCATGGCTGGAGTGGCTGGGAATCAGGGCACCAAGACCCTAGGCTGCATACAACATGGGGATCCTGGGCCCGGCCCACAAAACCATTTTTAATCCCAGGCCTCGAGGTCTGTGATGGGAGGGGCTGCCATGAATGCTTCTGACATGGCCTGGAGACAATTTTTCTCATTGTCTTGGGGATTAACATTCAGCTCCTTGTGCAAATATACAAATTTCTGCAATTGGCTTCAATTTCTCCCCCCAGAATGAGATTTTCTTTTTCAATTGCATTGTCAGGCTGCAAATTTTCCAAACTTTTATGCTCTACTTCCTTTATAAAACTGAATGCCAGAACTTAAAGTATAATAAAAAATAAAAAAAACTGAATGCCTTTAACAACACCCAAGTCACCTCTTGAATTCTTTGATGCTTAGAAATTTATTCCACCAGATACCCTAAATCATCTCTCTAGAATTCAAGATTCCACAGATTTTTAGGACAAGGCCAAAATGCCACCAGTCTTTTCACTAAAACATAACAAGGCTGACATTTACTTCAGTTTACAACAAGTTTCTCATCTCCATTTGAGACCACGACAGCTTGGATTTAATTGTTCATATCATTATTGGCATTTTAGTAAAATCTATTCAACAAGTCTCTAGGGAGTTCCAAACTTTCCCACACTTTCCTATCTTCTTCTGACCCTCCAAACTGTTCCATTCTCTGCCTGTTACCCAATTCCAAAGTCACTTTTACATTTTCAGGTATCTACAGTAGCACCCCACCCTACTAGTGCAAATATATTGTATTAGTCCCTTTTTTCCCCCCATTTATTTATTTTATTGCATTTTAGGTTATGGGGTACATGTGAAGAACATGCAAAATTGTTGCATAGGTACTCACGTGGCAGTGTGATTTGCTGCCTTCCTCCCCATCACCTACATCTGGTTTTTCTCCCTTTGCTATCTCTCCCCAGCTCCCCACCCCCCACTGTCCCTCCCCTATTTCCCCCCAACTGACCCCAGTGTGTAGTGCTCCCCTCCCTGTGTCCATGTGTTCTCATTGTTCAACACCCACCTATGAGTGAGAACATGTGGTGTTTGATCTTCTGCTCTTCTGTCAGTTTGCTGAGAATGATGGTTTCCAGGTTCTGCCATGTCCCTACAAAGGACACAAACTCATCGTTTTTGATGGCTGCATAATATTCCATGGTGTATATGTGCCACATTTTCCCTATCCAGTCTATTGTCGATGGGCATTTGGGTTGGTTCCAGGTCTTTGCTATTGTAAACAGTGCTGAAATGAACATTCGTGTGCACGTGTCCTTATAGTGGAACGATTTGTAATCCTTTGGATATATACCCAGCAATGGGATTGCTGGGTCAAATGGAATTTCTATTTCTAGGTCCTTGAGGAATTGCCACACTGTCTTCCACAATGGTTGAACTAATTTACACTCCCACCAACAGTGTAAAAGTGTTCCTATTTCTCCACATCCTCTCCAGCATCTGTTGTCTCCAGATTTTTTAATGATCGCCATTCTAACTGGCGTGAGATGGTATCTCAATGTTGTTTTGATTTGCATTTCTCTGATGACCAGTGATGATGAGCATTTTTTCATATGTTTGTTGGCCTCACGTATGTCTTCTTTTGTAAAGTGTCTGTTCATATCCTTTGCCCACTTTTGAATGGGCTTGTTAGTTTTTTTCTTGTAAATCTGTTTTAGTTCTTTGTAAATTCTGGATATCAGCCCTTTGTCAGATGGGTAAACTGCAAAAATTTTTTCCCATTCTCTTGGTTGCCGATTCACTCTAATGACTGTTTCTTTTGCTGTGCAGAAGCTGTGGAGTTTGATTAGGTCCCATTTGTCTATTTTGGCTTTTGCTGTCAATGCTTTTGGTGTTTTGGTCATGAAGTCCTTGCCTACACCTACGTCCTGAATGGTTGTGCATAGATTTTCCTCTAGGGTTTTTATGGTGTTAGGTCTTATGTTTAAGTCTTTAATCCATCTGGAGTTAATTTTAGTGTAAGGTGTC
>NW_022439055.1:0-10944 GCF_009761245.1 Sapajus apella
TTTTTTCCAGTTCTGTGAAGAAGGTCATTGGTAGCTTGATGGGGATAGCATTGAATCTGTAAATTACTTTGGGCAGTATGGCCATTTTCACGATATTGATTCTTCCTAGCCATGAACATGGAATGTTTCTCCATCTGTTTGTGTCCTCTCTTATTTCGTTGAGCAGTGGCTTGTAGTTCTCCTTGAAGAGGTCCTTTGCATTCCTTGTTAGTTGTATTCCTAAGTATTTTATACTCTTTGTGACAATTGTGATTGGAAGTTTGTTCTTGATTTGGCTCTCTTTAAGTCTGTTATTGGTGTATGGAAATGCATGTGATTTTTGCACATTGATTTTCTATCCTGAGACTTTGCTGAACTTGCTTATCAGTTTCAGGAGATTTGGGGCTGAGACGATGGGGCCTTCTAGATTTACAATCATGTCGTCTGCAAATAGAGACAATTTGACTTCCTCCTTTCCTATTTGAATGCCCTTTATTTCCTTTTCTTGCCTGATTGCTCTGGCTAGAATTTCTAATACTATATTGAATAGGAGTGGTGAGAGAGGGCATCCTTGTCTGGTGCCACATTTCAAGGGGAATGCTTCCAGTTTTTGCCCATTCAGTATGATATTGGCTGTTGGTTTGTCATAAATAGCTTTTATTATTTTGAGATACGTTCCATCAATACCTAGCTTATTGAAGGTTTTTAGCATAAAGCGCTGTTGAATTTTGTCAATGGCCTTCTCTGCATCAATTGAGATAATCATGTGGTTTTTGTCTTTGGTTCTGTTTATGTGGTGAATTACGTTTATAGACTTGTGTATGTTGAACCAGCCTTACATCCCTGGGATGAAGCCTGCTTGATCATGGTAGATAAGTTTTTGATGTGCTGTTGCAATCGGTCTGTCAGTATTTTATTGAAGATTTTTGCATCTATGTTCATCATGGATATTGGCCTGAAGTTTTCTTTTCTTGTTGAGTCTCTGCCGGGTTTTGGAATCAGGATGATGTTGGTGTCATAAAATGATTTGGGAAGAATTCCCTCTTTTTGTATTGCTTGGAATAGTTTCAGAAGGAATGGTACCAGCTCCTCTTTGTATGTCTGGTAGAATTCGGCTGTGAACCCGTCTGGACCTGGGCTTTTTTTGGGTGGTAAGCTCTTAATTGCTGCCTCAACTTCAGACCTTGTTATGGGTCTGGTCAGGGTTTCAGCTTCTTCCTGGTTTAGGCTTGGGAGGAGGCAAGTGTCCAGGAATTAATCCATTTCTTCCAGGTTTATTAGTTTGTGAGCATAGAGTTGTTTGTAATAATCTCTGATGATGGTTTGAATTTCTGTGGAATCTGTGGTGATATCCCCTTTATCATTTTTTATTGCATCAATTTGGTTATTCTCTCTTTTCTTTTTTATTAATCTGGCTAGTGGTTTGTCTATATTGTTGATCTTTTCAAAAACCCAGCTCCTGGGTTTATTGATTTTTTGAAGGGTTTTTTGTGTCTCTATCTCCTTCAGTTCCGCTCTGATCTTAGCTATTTCTTGTCTTCTGCTAGACTTTGAGTTTTTTTGATCTTGCTCCTCTAGCTCTTTCAGTTTTGATGATAGGGTGTCAATTTTTGATCTCTCCTTGCTTCTCATGTGGGCACTTATTGCTATATATTTTCCTCTAGAGACTGCTTTAAATGTGTCCCAGAGATTCTGGTATGTGGTGTCTTCATTCTTGTTGGTTTCGAAGAACATCTTTATTTCTGTCTTCATTTCATTGTTTATCTAGTCAACATTCAAGAGCAAGTTGTTCAGTTTCCATGAAGCTGTGCGGTTCTGGGTTAGTTTTTGAATTCTGAGTTCTAACTTGATTGCACTGTCATCTGAGAGACTGTTTGTTATGATTTCTGTTCTTTTGTATTTGCTGAGGAGTGATTTACTCCCAATTATGTGGTCAGTTTTAGAGTAGGCGTGATGTGGTGCTGAGAAGAATGTATATTCTGTGGATTTGGGGTGGAGAGTTCTGTAAATGTCTATTAGGTTTGCTTGGTCCAGGTCAGAGTTCAAGTCCTGGATATCCTTGTTAAATTTCTGTCTGGTTGATCTGTCTAATGTTGACAATGGGGTGTTAAAGTCTCCCACTATTATTGTGTGGGAGTCTCAGTCTCTTTGTAAGTCATTAAGAACTTGCCTTATGTATCTGGGTGCTCCTCTATTGGGTGCGTATATATTTAGGATTGTTAGCTCTTCTTGTTGCATTGATCTCTTCACCATTATGTAATGTCCCTCTTTGTCTCTTATGATCTTTGTTGCCTTAAAGTCTAATTTATCAGAGACGAAAATTGCAACTCCTGCTTTTTTTTGCTCTCCACTTGCTTGGTAAATCTTCATCCCTTTATTTGAGCCTTTGTGTATCCTTGCATGTGAGATGTGTTTCCTAGATACAGCACACCGATGGGTTTTGGCTTTTTATCCAATTTGCCAGTCTGTGTCTTTTGATTGGAGCATTTAGTCCATTTACATTTAGGGATAATATTGTTATGTGTGAATTTGATACTGCCATTTTGGTGCTAGCTCGGTGTTTTGCCCTTTAGTTGAGCTGGTATTTGTTGTTCCTTTATATGTGTAGAGCCTCTTTCAGGAGCTCTTGTAGAGCTGGCCTGCTGGTGACGAAATCTCTGAGTACTTGCATGTTCACAAAGGATTTTATTTTTCCTTCATTTATGAAGCTTAGTTTGGCTGGATAGGAGATTCTGGGTTGAAAGTTCTTTTCTTTAAGGATGTTGAATATTGGCCCCCACTCTCTTCTGGCTTTTAGGGTTTCTGCTGAGAGATCTGCTGTGAGTCTGGTGGGCTTCCCTTTGTGGGTAAACCGACCTTTCTCTCTGGCTGCCCTTAGTATTTTCTCCTTCATTTCAAACCTGTTGAATCTGACGTTTATGTGCCTTGGGGTTGCTCTTCTTGACGAATATCTTTGTGGTGTTCTCTGTGTTTCCTGGACTTGAATGTTTGCCTGCCTTGCTAGGTTGGGGAAGTTTTCCTGGATAATATCCTGAAGAGTATTTTCCAGCTTGGATTCATTCTCTTCGTCGCATTCAGGTACGCCTATCAAAGTAGATTAGGTCTTTTCACATAGTCTCACATTTCTTGGAGATTTTGTTCATTCCTTTTTACCCTTTTTCCTCCAGTGTTGCCTTCCTGTTTTATTTCGTTGAGTTGATCTTAGACCTCTGATATCCTTTCTTCTGCTTGGTCAATTCGGCTGTTGATACTTGTGCATGCTTCACGAAGTTCTCGTGTTGCAGTTTTCAGCTCCATCAATTCACTTATATTCCTTTCTATTTTGTCCATTCTCGTTAGCATTTCGTCAAATCTTTTTTCAACGTTCTTAGTTTCTTTGCATTGGGTTAGAACATGTTCTTTAAGTTCACAGAAGTTTCTTACTACCCACCTTCTGAAGTCTGATTCTGTCATTTCATCACACTCGTTCTCCCCCCCAACCTTGTTCTCTTGCTGGTGAGGAGTTGTGCTCCCTTGTAGGAGGAGAGGTGTTCTGGTTTCGTGTGTTTTCATCCTTTCTGCGCTGGTTTCTTCCCATCTTTATGGATTTATCCACTTGTCAACTTTGTAGTTCCTGGCTTTCAGATTAGGTCTCAAATCTTTCAGATTGACGTTCTGTTTGTTGATGATGAGGTTATTTCTGTTTCTTGGTTTTCCTTCTGACAGTCTGGCCCCTCTGCTGTATGTCTGCTGTGGTTCATTCCAGGCCCTGCTTGCCTGGGGTTCACCTGCAGCAGATGCTGAACAGTAAGGGTTGTTACCAGTTTTCTTCTTCTGCTATCTTTGTCCCAGAAGGATACCCGCCTAGTGTCAATCTGATCTCTCCTTTATGAAGTGTCTCTTTGGATATACAGGAGTCAGGGTGCTGCTTGAGAAGATGGTCTCTTCTTTAGAGGAGCTCAAATGCTGAGCTGTGAGCTCTGTTGTTCATTCAGAGCTGCTGGGCAGGTATGTTTAGGTCTGCTGCAGCAGAACTCATAAACTGCTTTTTGTTCCCAGGTTCTCTGTCCCAGGGATTTAGGGCTTTATTTATGAGTTTCCATTATGCTGCTGCCTTCTTTTTTTTTTTTTTCCTTCAGACCTGCCCTGCCCAGCAAGGAGGCAGCCTAGTCATTGTCTGCCTGTAGAGGCTTTGCTGAGCTGCTGTGGGCTCCGCCCAGCTGCCAAGTGAACTTCCCTGCAGTCCTGTTTATATGGGTGTAGTTAGAACTGCTTTGGCGATGGTGGCCCGCCTCTGTTTAGGCGGAGTCTCTCTGCAGTGGCGGGTTGCCTTGGCAATGGCGGGCTGCCTCAGTAATGGCGGGTTGCCTTGGCAACGGTGGGCTGCCTCAGCATTGGCTACCTCCCTAGTGGAGGGCTGCCTCAGTAATGGCAGATGCCCCTCCCCCACAGAGCTGGACCTTCCCGAGTTCAGCTGTGCTTGCTGTGAAACTCTCAATCCAGAGTTTCTGGTTGCTGTTCTTTTGTGCGGGTGGGACCAGCCAGGCCTGATCACCTGGTTTGCTGCTGCCTCAGAGCCTTTTTTAAGTTGGTGTTCCAGTCGCCTGTTGAAGAGGCGCCGGGGTCTGTTTTCCCCTGTGGCCACTCACTGTGCTGGCTTAAACAGCAGCACTGAGTTTTGTGGCGCTTTTTTTTTTTTTTCTTTTTTTTTGCCCTGTAATCTACTGTCCTGGTTCCCTGCTCAGTCCCCTTTTTAAACAGACGAATGGGAGACTTCCCGTGGCTCCAATCACCAGCCAAAAGGGCACCCGAACTGGTGTATTTTGTATGGAGAGCCGCTGCTCCGGGGCGCCAACAAATCAGCCGCGCGGGGCAAAGCAGCGGCGCTGGCCGAAACAGCCGTGCTGGTGACCTGTGGAGCTCCTCCACCAGGGAATTTCCTAGTCTGTGGGCAATAAAAATGTGGCATCCACTCGCCCTCTGCGCTTTCACTGGGAGCTGCAATCCTGAACTGTTCCTAAACGGCCATCTTGGATCCTCCCCCCAGGCTCTGTTTTTACAGTAAATTTATTGTTACTAATTTTAATAAAACAGTAAATAATAGCAATATGCCCAAATGTTGCTGATTGATAAATTAACTATCTTATTTCCTTCGTTTTAAGTTGAGAGGATGCAGAGGTGTATTTTTCTTTTTCAAGAAGATAGCTAGGTCTGTTTCTCCCTATTTCCAGAGGAGCAATGTAACCTTTATATTTATTTATGTTGCGAAAAACTAGGGTTATAACTACCTTTGAACAGGATTCAGCCTCTAGGCTGTTTTCCCTCCGTGCATTTTTTTTTATTTTCCGTTTTCTTTTGAGACAGAGTTTCGTTGTTGTGGTCCAGGCTGGAGTGCAATGGCACAATCTCGGCTCACTGCAACCTCTGCTTCTCAGGTTCAAGCAATTCTCCTGCCTCAGCCTTCCAAATAGCTGGGACTACAGGCTTGCACCACCATGCCTGGCTAATTTTTGTATTTTTAGTAGAGCCGGGGTTTCACCGTGTTGACTAGGCTGGACTCGAACTCCTGACCTCAGGTGATCCACCCACCTCAGACTCCCAAAGTGCTGGGATTACAGTGGTGTGAGCCAGTGTGCCCAGCTCCCTCCGTGCATATTTTTAAATGGGAATTTTTATGTAACTGTCCAATTTACAGCATCCATTGAACAAGAGAACGTCTACAGACTTGACCTAAATGGTAACCCCAGAGGTACATCAGCTAGGGAGTTAAGCAGGGTGGGGCTTGTATGGGGGACGGTCTGGTGGGATGGGGGATGGAGGCTTTTGGCTTCTTGCTCCCTTCTCACTTTGATAAAGATCTCCATACTGCTGTTCCCTTCACCTACCTCCTTGGTGTGGCTGCTTTGCTGCCACTTTTCCTGGCTGTGGTCAGTCTCCCCACTGGCATGACAGTCCCTGGGCCTGAAATGAGACTCGTCTGTGTTTCTTTCCTAACCAGCAAGGCTCAGAGTCAGATGCGTGAGGTGCTCCCCCCAGATCCCAGAACTGCTGGTCCCAGGGGCTCAGGGTGGGCAGCCGGGGCTCAGGGTGGGTATCTGGGGCTCAGGGTGGGCAGCCGGGGCTCAGGGTGAGTGTCTGGGGCTTAGGGTGAGTGGCTGAGGCTGGCACTGTCCTCCTTGTGCCTGGAGGCATCTGGTCACCTCTACCTTTAGTGTCTTTCTCCTCGGCCGTCAGGCACATGTCCACCCTTGGGCGGCCTCCCAGCCCCCCAGAGCCAGGGCAAGGGTCCGAGTGAAGGGCCGCACTACCCCAGGCTCCATAGAGACCACGTGTGCAGGGACGCAGGTGTTTCCTGGGCATTGAGGGAGTAAAGGCCTTTATCTCTTTACCTAGAGACCTGGGGTTATTTCCGCCCCTTCCTTCATATTCAAAGAAAACTGAAGTTAAGGGAATGCTCGCTGTTGCTCCCTGCTGTGGCTGAGGGGTGTGTCCACCTTCCTGCCACACAAGTGGCCCTTGTGAAAGAACACCTCTCCTGTCTCTGTCTTGTAGCAGGTGTCCAGGAGTCCCCTGAAGGAGTTTGACAAGGAGAAAGCCTGGAAAGCTGCCATGGTGCAAATGGCCCAGTGACCCCCAGATGGGGAACTGGGCAGCAGCGCCCAGCCTGGCCCCGAGCACAGAAGTGCAGAGCCCCTCATCGTCCTGAGCTGCTGCTTCTAACACCTGCCTTTCCCTTGTGTGAGCGCAGACCAGACTGCAGGTGGGGTTTTCAATTCCTAGGGTAGTTTCATTTTAAAATAGGCCAACGTTGGCTATTCTGTGCCTCAGAGCAGTTGGTTCCAAATGGCTCCCATGTCTTAATAGCAGGAGCGTAGCTACAGCTTCCCAGGCTGAGGAAGGGCCCTGGCTCAGCCTCTGAGAGCCCCCCTGAGCAGACCCCAGCCCGGCTCTCTTGTAGCTTGGGCTGGAGTGGACTCTCTGGCCATGGTCTCCAAGTCTCCTGCCCACTCTGACCCACCTTCCTCCCTCCACTCTTGGTCTATCCCAGGCACTCAGTCAGCCCGGTGGGACTTTACCCACTTCCCTGCGAGGTGCACCTGCCCCAGGCTCAGCCTGCCCAGCAGCGCTTCCTGGACAGTGAGAGCAAGGCTGGGTGCTGCTGTCCTGGCTGGAGAGCCTCGGGGGCCGCTCCTCCAGAGCCCAGGGGCAAGTGACACAGGCTGCCTCCACTCTTCCAGGTGAAATCCACACCGGCTTGCCCACCCTCTCTTCCCACTTAGACCCAGTCATGCCGGGATCCGCCTCCACACTGGCTGGCCCTGTCCCAGGTGCATTCATGCCCAGCTTGGAGTGCCACATGGCCGCTGCTGTGAGAGGCAGTGTTCTTGGGGATGGGGGCAAGTCTAAGGCTTTGTAAACGGGTTGGAGAGTGTCTCCCTGGCCCCAGTGACAGGGGAAGCTGAGCCCCTCCCTCCTGTGTTTGCTCCCGTTACTCAAAATGCAGGACGGACCAGGCCGGAGCCCGGGAACCCTCCCAGGTTCGCCCGGCCCTCTACCTCCTAGCAGGTGCTTGGTATTCATCCTCACTGATAAGGCCCAGGGCAGTGGTTTTCTCCATCTCTGCTGTTCTGAGGTCTTAGGGTACAGCCCAGGTGGTCACTGCTAACCTCCCAGGCTTCGGGGACCGCTGGGTGTGAGAATAAAACACTGACTTTGAGTAGCGCCAGGGCCAGGAGTGGGTTTCCCTGCCATCTCCTCATCCCCTTGAGGGCACCTGCGTCCTCCCAGCTGACCCAGCAGTAGATCCGCAGTGAGTTGGGGCAGCTGTGAAACTGGGAGTGCTGCTGTTTGGTAATTACTTTCCAGCAGGTGTTTTCCTTCACAAGGTCGCACATCACAGTGGTTTGTTTCTTCCCTTCTGGTCTGAGAGGAGAGCAGCATCAAGAAGATGTGAACATTTCCTCTTTACTGCCGAGGGTTATACTGACGGGTCCCCCATGGGCTGCTGGGAAGGCCTGGAGATGCATTCTGCGGCCTGGGAGATGTAGCTGGATGGGGCAGCCTGTAGACCCTCCTGGGGTTTTCACTGCTGAACAGGTGACTCTGGCTGCCAAGGTACCTTCGTGGTGTTCATGATAAGTAGGGTCATTATTTTCAACCAATCAAGGGGAATGCAGACCAGATGCCTCCCCAGCTGCTCCGAGAGGAGACAAGCCAGGCCCTCTCTGCTGTCTTGGGTTCAGAAGGACAAAGTCAGGGGCTCGGCAAGCACCTTGGCCACGTCCCAAACAAGCAGCACAGTGGGAGAGGAGAGGCCGCTGTCACGGGCACCCGATGCAGACCCCACCCCATCTGCAGGACACCCCTGCCTCTGTCAGCTCTGAGGCCAGCGGCCAGGTGGGGTCTGCTCCTGGGAATGGGGTGGGAGCCACAGGGACAGCACAGGGTGGGCTGATGTCTTCTTGGGGGAAGACCAGAGAGTTTCAGAGGCAGAATGAGGCACCTGGGGAGTTTTTACTGGCTCAAACTTTCTTAACAAATCTGGACAGATGGGTTTTAAAGAGCTGTCTCTTTCAATCTACATTTTCATTTAATACACTTGAGCAATAAACTCTGACTTGTAGACGTGGCTATGGCTATTCAACGTTGGGTCTTGGCAGGGTCGGCTCACTCAAGGTCTGAAGGCATCAGAAGTGACAAGTAGTGGGGGGGATGGAGACAGGCTGATTTGTGTAACCCCTAGAGGCCAGTACTGGAGGGCTGGTGGGAGCCCGGTGGCTTTCCTGGGGGAAGAGGGAGACAGCTGGAAAGAAACTACCCCAGCCAGGGGAAGTGCTACACACCCCCACTTCAATCCCCAATCAGCCCCTTCAGAGTCTGGTCAGAACCTCCCTTTTGGGGTATCTTGGGAAGGTAAATGCAAAATAAAGTTGATTTAAAACCAAATAAATCAGCTCCCTCAGCTTCGTCTAGACAAAAAATAAAACAAAGATAACATCTAGGTTTTGGAAAGGTCCCATGAGTCAGGGTCCTGATGGGGGTGTGTGTTTTCCCTACCCCCACTCCAAGGTGCCAGATCAGACCCAAGCTGATGGGGTGGCGATCTGATCCAGGGGGCCAAGGACACAGGCTGTGTGGACCTAGGTGGGCTCCGAACGCCCTGGGGTAGGCAGCTGTGTGGGACGCCGCAAGTGGCTCTACAGATACCAAAGCCTCCCAGGTTCCGCCACTTGAGGGGAGCACTGCTGCGGTCACCCCATCGCCCCCAACAGCCAGGATCCCCAGCATGCAGCCCTGGAGAAGCCGAGCGCCCGCTGCATCCTCACCCACCCCTCCAGCCTCGCGTGGGGGCCCGGCCCAGGGAGAGAGGGCGGTGCGAGAGCCTCGGGGAGGGCGAGAAGGCCCGGCAAGGCTGGGGGGCTGAGAGGGAGGGGCAGGGTGTGACCCGCGGGTCTTTGAGATCTGGTGGGGGATTGAGTGTGACCCTCACAGTAGGGAGCGGGGCCGCAGCGTGTGACCTGGGGCTACGCCGAGGCCCTCCCCGGTAGGCACCGTGGCGCGCACCGTCCCGCGCCCCGGACCCCGCAGCCGCGCCTGCTCCCTGCGACAGCTGCGTGGGACCTGGACCCGGACCCCAACCCGGGCTGGCCCCAACGCTGCCGACTGCTGCCCGTTAGGGCCCGAGGCCCGAGCGCGCCACCGCCCCCCGCGCCCCGGCGCCCCCCGCATCCCCCGCCGTCCACGCAGCACCCAC
Organism: Sapajus apella; assembly: GCF_009761245.1. Lineage (NCBI taxonomy): Eukaryota > Metazoa > Chordata > Mammalia > Primates > Cebidae > Sapajus > Sapajus apella. Next base: position 9,713 of record NW_022439055.1, read on the forward strand.
GCCCCGAGCCAGCCGCCTGCGCCCGGGGGGTGCACAATGCGCGTGGCTGCCCCAGCACGTTGCTCTGAGCAAACGCAGGACGCTGGGCGGCGCCAATGCGGACGGGGGCGCGATGGGAGCCATTGACCCAGTCCCCGGTGAGCATGACACCCCCACCTCGGAACCGCAGACCCGCACCCACCCCCGAACTCCAGGCCTAACCCCGCCCTGGGCCTCCGAATTCTTGACCCCAGAATTCCTAGGAACCCCAGGAACCCAAAGACCACCTGTGCAGCTCAACCCCCCAACTCCCCGCCCTCTCTCGAAAGCCCAGAACTGTTCTCCCTGCCTTCCCCCATCTTCTGGGAGCTCCACAGCTGTCCACTCCCCCTCTGCCTTCAGAACCCACCTCTCCTCATTAAGCCAGACCTGCCCCCCAACCCAAACTTTCCCCTCAACCTAGACCTTATCCCCAATTGAGACCTGATGCCCCCAGCCCAGACATGACACCCAACCCAGACCGGACACCAAACCAGTCGTGACCCCAAACCCAGTCCTGACCCCCAATCCCAGACCTGGCCCCCAACCTAGACCTGATCCCCCACCTAAACATGACCCCACAACCCAGACCTGACCCCCCAACCCACACCTGATCCCCCAGCCCAGACCTGCCACTCAACCCAGACCTGAATCCCCAGCCCAGACCTGACCCCTCAACCCAGACCTGCCACTCAACCCAGACCTGCTCCCCAACCCAGACCTGCCACTCAACCCAGACCTGCCACTCAACCCAGACCTGCTCTCCAACCCAGACCTGACACCTAATTCAAACCTGACCCCCAAGCCTCAGACCTGACCCCAAACAGACCTGACTCCCCAGCCAGACCTGATGCCCAACACAGACCTGAAACCCAACCCCAACCCAGACCTGATCTCCAACCCAGACTTGCTCCCCAAATGAGACCTGATCCCCCAGCTAACACCTGACCCTAACCCCGACCTGACCCTCCGCTCGGGCCTCAGAACCCTCTCACTCCTGGGACCCTCCACACCCTCCTCGTTTCTCATAACCAACGCACCCTCTCCTCTAGGGGCTGGATGAGGGAAGGGTGAGCTGTCTGAGGCCAGCATGGAGCCAGAGAGGAAGGGGTTCTGGTCCGCTTCTTTGGATGGAGATGGGAGCGAAGGAAATAGTGGGTTTCCTGTATGCCTGCATGCCAGCCACTCACCCAGAGCCATGCTGCAGCTCCGAG
>NW_022439056.1:0-10940 GCF_009761245.1 Sapajus apella
CCTGCCTCAGCCTCCTGAGTAGCTGGGATTACAGGCACACGCCACCATGTCCAGCTGATTTTTTGTATTTTTAGTAGAGACGGGGTTTCACCATGTTGACCAGGATGGTCTCGATCTCTTGACCTCGTGATACACCTGCCTGGGCCTCCCAAAGTGCTGGGATTACAGGCGTGAGCCACCGCGCCCGGCCTTAATTTTCTTTTAAATTTCACTTTTAATTTTCTTTTAAAGATGGCGTCTTGTTATGGTGCCCAGGCTGATCTTGAACACCTGGCCTCAAGAAAACCTCCCACCTGGGCCTCCCAAAGTGCTGAGATAACAGGGGTAATTAACCAAACCTGGCTAAGAATTAAGATTCTATGCTTGAACCCTGGAGGCGGAGGTTGCAGTGAGTCAAGATGATGCCACTGTACTCCAACCTGGACAACAGAGCAAGACTCTGTCTCAAAAAATAAATTAAAAAGAGCTTAGAATCTATTATAGATGAACATGAAAAGCTGGAAAGGCTGAGATAGTCAAGCACCTTGGCAGTTGGATGAGGAGATCTGAGCTTGGAGAAGTCTGGGCTATAGATGTAGCTTTTATCCAAGTGTGGTTTCTTACTAACAACAAAACAATATAAAAAATGTAAAAATAGAAAAAGAATAGCTTTGGGAGTTGTCACCTTCAGTTTGCACTTTTGAGTCTATCAGGCCTCAGGGGTAAAACAGGTTTCAGAATTGAGGACACTTCTCATTGTCCCGCCCAGAGGTGCCCCTCAGCATGGCATTAGGTACTCTGGCCCCAGGGTACCCTTTCCACCACTCTTCTAGGACTGACAGCCCTACTACCTGTGCCGCCCAGGGGAGCCTCTCAGAAAGGCATGGATAACTATCTCTGGCCCCAGGGCACCCTTCCCACCAACGTCCCCAGACCCTGAGCAGTCGCCTCGGGTCGCGGCGCTCCCTGGTGGCATGCGGCGGGAACTACATCAAGGTGGGTACGCACCAAGGTCCGGCCCCTGAACAGGCGCACAGGCTGGCTCGGGTCCCCGGTGCTGAATGCAAATGTGCAGAGCGCGTAGGCTGACTTGTCCTCGAACCCAGCCAGGAGCTGGTGGAGACCTGTGGGTGGGTACAGTAAGAGCTCAGTGCATCTTTGCTGGCCAGCTCCCACCCCTACTCCCCAGAAGCCCACTCCCCCAAGGGTGGGGAGGGAGGAACTCCCTAAACGGGGAAATTAGGTCTCAACTGGGGTAGTAACAGGGGCGGCAGACCCACGGCAGTGGGACTAGGCTTGAAATGGAGGTCTCTGGGCATCCTCGCTTCCCTCTGGCACAGGCTGACACAAGGCTTTGTTTAAAGTCAGAAAACTAGCCAATGCAGAATTTTTTTTTTTTTTTTTTTTTTTTGAGACGGAGTTTCGCTCTTGTTACCCAGGCTGGAGTGCAATGGCGCGATCTCGGCTCACCGAAACCTGTCTCCTGGGTTCAAGCAATTCTCCTGCCTCAGCCTCCCGAGTAGCTGGGATTACAGGCGTGCGCCACCATGCCCAGCTAGTTTTTGTATTTTTAGAAGAGACGGGCTTTCACCATGTTGACCAGGATAGTCTCGATCTCTTGACCTCATGATCCACCCATCTTGGCCTCCCAAAGTGCTGGGATTATAGGCGTGAGCCACCGCGCCCGGCTTTTTTTTTTTTTTTTTTTTTGAGACCGAGTCTCACTCTGTCGCTCAGGCTGGAGTCCAGTGGTGGGATCTCAGCTCACTGCAACTTCTGCCTTCCTAGTTCAAATGATTCTCCTGCCTTAGTCTCCCTAGTAGCTGGGACTACTGGCATGTGCCACCACACCCGGCTAATTTTGTATTTTTAGTAGAGACGGGGTTTTTCCATGTTGGTCAGGCTGGTCTCGAACTCCCAACCTCAGGTAATCCACCCACCCCAGCCTCCCGGATTGCTGGGATTACAGGGGTGAGCCACCACGCCCAGCCCTAAATTTTTCACATTTTAGAAAACCAGTGGCTGGCAAGGCACGGTGGCTCACGCCTATAATCCCAACACATTGGGAGGCCAAGGTGGGTGGATCATGAGGTCAGGAGTTTGAGACTAGCCTGGCCAATATGATGAAACCCTATCTCAACTAATACAAAAATTAGCCAGGCATGGTGGCATATGCCTGTAGTCCCAGCTACTCTGGAGACTGAGGCAGAATTGCTTGAACCCGGGAGGCAGAGGTTAGTTACCCAAGATGGCATCACTGCTCTCCAGCCTGGGCAACAGAGAGAGAATCAGTCTTAAAAAAAAAAAAAAAAGAAAGAAAGAAAGAAAAAAGAAATACAGCGGCTGGGCGTGGTGGCTTATACCTGTAATCCCAACACTTTGGGAGGCCAAGGTGGATGGGTCGCTTGAGCTCAGGAGTTTTGAGACCAGACTGGGCAACATAGCGAGAGCTCATCTCTACAAAAAATGCAATAATTAGCTGGGCATGGTGGCTTACACCTGTAGTCCCAGCTACTCAGGAGGCTGGGGTGGGAGGATTGCTTGAGCCTGGAAGGTGGGCAGTGAGCCGAGATTGAGCCACTGCACTCCAGCCTGGGCAACAGACAGAGACTCTGTCTCCAAAAAAAATTAAAAACGAAGCCGGGTGCGGTGGCTCAAGCCTGTAATCCCAGCACTTTGGGAGGCTGAGGCGGGTGGATCACGAGGTCAAGAGATCGAGACCATCCTGGTCAACAAGGTGAAACCCCGTCTCTACTAAAAATACAAAAATTAGCTGGGCATGATGGTGCATGCCTGTAGTCCCAGCTACTCGGGAGGCTGAGGCCGGAGAATTGCTTGAACCCAGGAGGCGGAGGTTGCGGTGAGCCGAGATCGCGCCATTGCACTCCAGCCTGGGCAACAACAGCAAAACTCCGTCTCAAAAAAAAAAAAAAAATTAAAAACGAATAAAAATTAAAATTAAAAAACCAGTTGCAGTGGCTCAAAAAAAAAGAAAAAAGAAAAATACAAGAATAGCCAGGCCTGGTGGTGGGCACCTGCAATCCCAGCTACTCAGGAGGCTGAGGCAGGAGGATTGAACTCAGGAGGCGGAGGCTGCAGTGAGCTGAGATTGCACCATTGCACTCCAGCCTGGGCAACAGAGTGGGACACTGTCTCAAAGAAATAAAATAGGCTGGGAGTGGTGGCTCATACCTGTAATCCCAGCACTTTGAGAGGTGGGCAGATCACCTGAGGTCAGGAGTTTGAGACCAGTCTGGCCAAGATGGCAAAACCCCATCTCTACTAAAAATACAAAAAATAGCTAGTGTGGTGGTGCATACCTGTAATCCCAGCTACTTGGGAGGCTGAGGCCGGAGGATTGCTTGAACCTGGGAGGTGGAGGTGGCAGTGTGCTAAGATTGTGCCACTGCACTCCAGCCTGGGTGACAAGTGAGACTCCATCTCTAAATAAGTGAATGAATGCATAACAAAGAGGGAACATTTTGGCCTGCAACTGTGGGTGAAAGGATATGCACTGCTGGGGTCCAGGGGCAGTCCTCCAACTCCCAGGGTAGGCCCTAGCTAAGGCAGTCAGGAAGGCCAAGTCCCTCTTGAAACCCAGAATTAACTATAGCCCCTCTGTCCCTCAACTCCACAGCTCCCACCATCCCTGCCCTCTGCAGTGCTCTCTGGAGTTTAGGGTAAGTGCAGGTGCTAGATGGAGAAACTGAGATGGAGGCTCCCATGGTGGGAGCTAGAATCTGAGACTCCTGAATACTAATTGGGGCCCCTCCCCTACACCAAGCGCAGATTCTCATTCCCAACAGATCCACAGAAGAAACAAAGCAGGTAATACCTTCAGGCTTTAACTTCTCCAGAAACCACTTTCTACAAGAGAAATAGAGGAGAGTCAGACACCAGGAGCAGCTGGATCTCCTTACCACCTTTTCCAGGTTGTTCCCTATTGACAGCCAAAGGGAAATGAAAAAGAATGCCTCCAAGGGCCAGGTGAGGTCTCAGTACTTTGGGAAGCTAAGGCAGGTGGATCGCTTGAGCTCAGGAGTTTGAGAAAAACCTGGGCAACATGGCGAAATCCCATCTCTACAAAAAATACAAAACTAGCTGGGCATGTGCCTGTAGTCCCAGCTACTTGGGAGGCTGAGGCAGGGAGTGAGCTGCGATTGCACCACTGCACTCCTACCTCAGCGACAGACTGAGATCCTGTCTCACACACCAAAAGTAAATAAATGCAAAAAAAACAGCTGGTGTGGTGACGTGCACCTGTAGTCCCAGCTACCCAGGAGGCTGAGGTGGGAGGATCACCTGAGCCTAGGAGGTGGAGACCGCAGTGAGCCACGATCATGCCTGCACTCTAGCCTGGGTAACAGAGAGAGATTGTATCAAAAAAAAAAAAAGGAAAGAAAGAAATCAGGTTTTACATCCCAACTTCCTTGTTTTCTCTTTCCTGAAATTAATCTACCTATGAATATACTTCTCAAATGGGCGGGGTCCCCTTTACTATCTCCACTTACATGGTTGCATTCTCACACTTTACAAAAGAAAGACATGCTTCTCCTATGCTGTCTTTCCTCTGGACAATGTGAAAGGCTATTGATGCCAAGACAGTGAATGACCTGCAGTATCAGGTACCTAATCATTTTGCAGTTCTAGTGATTTTGGGCCTGGGGCCCTGTAAGGGGGTGGAGGTGAACACTCACATGTAGGGGCCAGGGAGCCCTCCGAGGGCATTGAAACACAGACAGGTGTCCTCAACCAGCACGGGTCCCTGTACCTGCAGCACAAACACATGCAGCCCTGAGACCCGTGACACTGTCCCCACCTGGAACCCCCAGGTCACCCAGACTGGGGCCAGCCCTCAGCTAGCTGAGATCTGCAGCAGGCAGAGCCACGGGAGCTGCCCTCAGCCAATCTCTTATCTTCATCTTTGAGATGAGGATACCAAAGCTTTGGCCGATTGTAAAGCTTGCTCCAGGCACAGCAGTGGGAGAGCTGGATTTGCACTCAGCCTGACTCTCCACGGCATGCTTTCTCAGTTCCACGAAGATGTGTGAACGCAGCGGTGGATGTGCATGGGGAAGATGTAGGGCTAGAATGCATGTCTGAGCATTTGGGGGAAGGGGAGTCTGTGTGTATGTGGGTATGTATGGTGGTGGTCTGGGGGAGATACCATGTATTCAAGGCTGGCAAAGGCAGGCAGTGTTCCAAAGCCAATATTAACTGAACCCTAGAGGGCTCTGGGCAGGTGTCCTAGAAAGCTCAACAAACTGTGCCTACTCTGTTGTTTCTGGCAGGCACAGGCCCCAGAAGCTACCTGGACAAGAGGAGCAAGTAAGAGACAAGGGCAGGGCAAGTACCTGGCGAGCTGCCTCCTGACATTTCTGTATGGAAATCTCATCCGGCTCACCCTGGTACTCTGGCACTTATCAGGGAAACAGACACACAGAGTCAGGTCACAGGAATACAGAGAAATCCAACCATCTTTTAAAAACAAAACAAAACGGAGACCTACGGTCAATTTTCTGTGCCACCAAAGTGCATGGAAATTTATCTCCTAGAATCTGAATGACCTGTTCCAAAAGAAAAGAGAACATTTATCACCGTCTAATGATTCCCCATTACTATGTGGGCTGCCATCCACCTTTCTCATTGATAACTCTCCTGCCGATCTCCTAAAGCTCACCAACTCAGGACCATAAGCCTCACCCCAGCTTTCAGGGTCCCACCCCAGCAAGCCAGCCCCTGCCATCTCCTTACTTCTCTATCTGTCCTACTTCAGGTCTCTGCTTGTGCTAAGCCCTCATCCAGAACACCCCCTTCCCTTCTCAATGCTCCCAGAAACTCTAACCATCTTCCTAGACCAGGAATTTTGTATCAGAAGACACCCAGAATTCAGGAGGCCTGTGCACTCCAGCCTGGGCAACAGGGTGAGATGCTGTTTCAAAAAGAAAAAAAAAAAAGACTACCGGTTCTAGGCCAAGTTCAAGTCCATGTTCTCCAAGGAGCCTCCCTTGGCCACTCTAGTGCCTTCTTCTTTTTTTTTTTTGAGATGGAGTCTCACTCTGTCACCCAGGTTAGAGTGCAGAGGCACCATCTCAGCTCACTGCAACTTCCACCTCCTGGGTTCAAGCAATTCTCCTGCCTCAGCCTCCGAGTAGCTGGGACTACAGGCGTGTGCCACCATGCCAAGCTAATTTTTGTATTTTTAGTAAAGAGGGAGTTCAACCATGTTGGCCAGACTGGTCTTTAACTCCTGATCTCAGATGATCTGCCCGCCTCAGCCTCCCAAAGTGTTAGGATTACAGGCTTGAGGCACTGCACCCAGCTCCTCCTCTAAAGGAGGGAGGGCAATGTTCTCGGCTAGAGGTTTGGGGTCTCATACCCACTGTCCTGCATGGCTCTGTTCTGGGTGGCATTGCCTGATCCCGGTCTGGCCTCAGGATCCCAAACCTTTTTCCATCAGAAGGCTCTGGTTCCTGAGAAGGTCACTCTGTCCTGGCACAGAAGTGACATCAGTCCCTCCCTATGCTACAGGCAAATGTAGGTTTCCCTAGTGATTACATCCCACGGGGTCTGCCTCAGACATATCCAGTGGGCGTCATCCTGATTCCCCACACATCACTCTGGCTATGGCTGATTGAACAGAGGAAAACCCTTAATTCAAGCAAGGCCAATCAGAGCTGATATCCTGTAGAAGCCTCATTGTTCCATCCCCAGCAGGGAAGAAAAATGAAAGATCTGAACAGGAATAGGAATCAGTATCCAGAGAGAACGACAGGTCAGCTCCCTGAGGGAACCTCAGGTCCTGTGGGACACGGTAACACTAAATTCCCACAAGAGTCATCTGGTGGCTTACATGAGCTCCCTGTGTGTCTGTGTTACTTGCTACCCACAAAGTCCTGCAAACAGAAACTTTGGATCCACTGCCACCTTTACTCCTCTTCTCTATAGCGCTGTGAAGCAAATGTCCTGCATCACCCTCATTTCACACATGCGAAAAGAGGTTAGAACATTTCAGGACGGTGGTGAGGCATGGACTGCTCAGTGTGGAACTCCGTCCTACGCCCTTTCTGGGTCCTTCTAGCCCTGGCCCAGCAGCAGGAGGTGGATAAGTCCAGGAAGAGCATCGGGACCCAGGGTTGGGGTCTAGTTCAATAGGTGACCTCGGGGGAGGTTGCTAAAGGCCCCGCTACTCCTCCAGCTCCGGTTGTCGCTGACCACACAAGCCCTGTATCGGGATCTGTCAAGGACCTCGTTCCCTCGCCCACCTCGGTGCGTCCTGGCTCCGTAGCCGCTCCCTTTTTGAGCCTCAGCCTTTCCACACAATCGGGTGGGGACCCACGCTTCTCGGCTGAATTCCGTTCACTCTCCATGCCTCCTCCCACGTGGTTCCCTCGCCCAGAAGCCCCTTCTCCGTCCTATTCCCAGCCGCCTCCCAGTCAACCCCCAACACCCTCCCGGCACCTCCTCTAGTTTCTTGGCGTTCCCCGTGACAAACACGATCTTCTTCCCCACCAAGGAAGCCGCCATAGGGAAGCCCCGGTTACACAGCGGAGCCACTGGAAACTCCTTGGCGTTCAGTGGCAGGAGACTTCCGGCTGGTGGCGGAAGTAAACCGCTCAGTTTCCGGCCAGGGATCGGGCGGGGGCGGGGGCCTGGGGCGGGGTAACTGACCCAGACTCCGAGGCACGTGTCGGGTGGGTGGGCTCGCCGTAGTGGCCTAGCCCTCCGCGTTCGAATTGCTAGGGGCCTCGCGAGCCTGGAGATTGAGTGTGCTAAGACCTGTCCCTCCTGCTTAAGGGACGCTCTCTTCAAGAACCCGAAGAGCCCGCGCGTTGTGGCTCACGCCTGTAATCCCAACACTTTGGGAGGCTGAGGCAGGTGGATCATTTGAGGTCAGGAGTTCGAGACCAGCCTGGCCAACATGGCGAAACCCCGTCTCTACTAAAAATACAAAATATTAACCGGACCTGGTGGCGGATGCCTGTAATCCCAGCTACTCGGGAGACTGAGGCAGGAGAATAGCTTGAACCCAGGAGGCGGAGGTTGCTTTGAGCCGAGATAGCGCCACTGCACTCCAACCTGGGTAACAAGAGCGAAACTCCGTCTCAAAAAAAAAAAAAAGAAAAGAAAAAATGTAACGGAAGAGACCACTCCCACTCCTGCACCGCCACGCCCCGCCTCTGCTTTCCGCGCTTCTCTGCGATGGGGTCTCCGAAAGAAGACTGCAGCTCTGTGCTCCTGAAGGTTTGCGCTCTCCTGAGGCTGTCTCAAAAAAACTGCCTCCTTCTAGGCAAGGGCTCCCAAACCTTCATCCTGATCTCACCCTCAGCCTTCCTCGCCAGCTCTGATCCACTGACTCTGAATTTAAGCTCGGCATAGCCTAAAACAAGCCCAAACCTAGTTTTCATTCCTGGGCTTGAGAGCTCAGTATCTAGACTCATCCTCATCCCTCCAGCCTCTCAAATCCATCACCCCTTCTCCAGGGCCATCGTTTCAGCCAGATCTTTGCACTCCAAACACAACAGTGAGTAGGAAGTGCCCTCTCAACGGTGGGTCTGGTGAACCTCCGCTGATACTCTCTGTGGGGCAAGTCATCTGACTCCCTCCTCCAGAGACTCAGCTCTCTGCCCACAGCCTGGAATCCTGGGGCAGTACCTCTTGAATGGCCACTTCTGCCCATGGACAAGAAAGGGAGGGAGTCTTTTGACTTTTCTTTCTTTTTTTTTTGAGATGGAGTCTAGCTCTATCGCCTAGGCTGGAGTTCAGTGGCGCAATCTTGGCTCACTGCAACCTTTGCCTGCTGGGTTCAAGCAATTCTCTTGCCTCAGCCTCCCGAGTAGCTGGGACTACAGGCGCACGCCGCCATGCCCAGCTAATTTTTTTTTTTTTTTTTTTTTTTTTTTTAGTAGAAACAGGGTTTCACTGTGTTGCCCAGACTGGTCACAAACTCTTGAGTTCTAGCAATCCGCCGGCCTCGGCGTCCCAAAATGCTGGGATTACAGGAGTGAGCCACCGCGCTCGGCCAAGTCTGACTTCTTACCAAGCTCCTTAGGCCATTCTGATGCTCATCAAAGTGTGGGAACCGGTCGGCTGCAGTGGCTCACACCTGTAACCCCAATACTTTGGGAGGCCAAGACGGGTGGATCACCTGAGGTCAGGAGTTTGAGACCAGCCTGACCAACATGGTGAAACCCCATTTTTACTAAAAATACAAAATTAGGCAGGTATGATGGTGCATGCCTGTAATCCCAGGTTCTTGGGAGACTGAGGCAGGAGAATGACTTGAACTCGGGAGGCTTCGGTTGCAGTGAGCAGAGCTCTCACCACTGCATTCCAGCCTGGGCAACATGAGTAAAACTTCGTATCAAAAAAAAAAAAAAAAAAAGTGTGGGAACCACTGCTTTTGATGGTGACCTGTTTTCTTGTATTGAAGCAGAAACACTAATCATCATGCAGAGTCCCTAGAGGAGTGGCCAGGGGGATTTGGGGGCAGAAAAGGGCCTGGATGACATCAGTTACCCTGAGAAGCCTGAGAAGAAATATGGCCCACCCCACATGGATGCCTTTCTTGGATCTCAGCCAGCTCAAGCCCCAGCTCAGGGAAACCTTCCCTAAGCTCTCCTTCATCTGCTGTCATAGCACTGGCCTCTCCACTGCAGATATATATCCATTTGTGTGATTATTCTGTTTTCTCCTCTAAAAATCATAATAGTAAAAACCATGTCTATTTTTGTTCACCTCTCTTTTTTTTTTTTCATTTGAGATGGAGTCTCGCTTTGTTTCCCAGGCTGGAGTGCAGTGGCACAATCTTGGCTCGCTGCAAATTCTGCCTCCTGGGTTCAAGGGATTCTCCTGCCTCAGCCTCTCAAGTAGCTGGGATTATAGATATCCACCGCTATGCCCAGCTAATTTTTATATTTTTAGTATAGATGGGTTTTTGGCATGTTGGCCAGGCTGATCTTGAACTCCTGACATCAGCAGATCTGCCCACGTCAGTCTCCCAAAGTGCTGAGATTACAGGCTTGAGCACCACACCCGGCCTCACCTCTCATTCTTAAATCCCAGTGCCTGGTACATAATAGGTGTTCTCTAATGTAAGATCACAACTATCTCAGGCACGGTGGATCACTTGAGTCCAGGAGTTCAAGACCAGCCTGGACAACATGGCGAAACCCAGTCTCTGCAAAAAATTAGCTGGGCATGGGGGCACATGCCTGTAGTCCCAGCTATTCATAAGGCTGAGGTGGAAGGATCACCTGAGCCTGCGAAGTTGAGGCTTCAATGAGCCAAGAGTGCCACTGCAGTCCAGCCTGGGTGATTGGAGTGAGGCCCTGTCTCAAAAAACCAACAAACAAAAAGATCACAACTGACATCTGTAATTATAATTCCATAGATAACTTTGTCTTTCTTTATTTCTTTCTCTCTCTCTCTCTCTCTCTCTCTCTCTTTCCTTTTCTTTTCTTTTCTAACAAAGTCTCACTCTTACTGCCCAGGCTGGAGTATAGTGGTGTGATCTGGGCTCACTGCAACCTCTGCCTTCCAGGTTTTTCCTCTTGCCTCAGCCTCCCAAGTAGCTGGGACTACAGGCATGCACCACTATGCCCAGTGAATTTTTGTATCTTTAATAGAGATGGGGTTTCACCAGGTTGACCAAGCTGGCCTCAAACTCCTGACCTCAAGTGATGGCCCACCTCAGCCTCCCAAAATGCTGGGATTATAGGTGTGAGCAGATGTCTAAAGCCAAAGAATTGATCCTTCAGGATGCGGAGCAGCTTCTCTTCAGATCCTAGGCCAAATAAAGCTGTCTCAAGTGGTGGTACAAGTCAAAAACCAAAAAAAGGCAAATTCGAGAAACACATTTTAAGCAGAATTCCAGAAGCTGCAGAAACATTCACCAAGTGGAAATCCTCATAAAAGGAATCTGTTTTTTCTTCTACTTTTTTTTTTTTTTTTTTTTTTTT
>NW_022439057.1:0-4735 GCF_009761245.1 Sapajus apella
TATCATTTCCCAACTTTTTAATGGGATTATTTCTTTTCTGCTTATAAATTTAAGTTCCTCATAGTTTCTGGATATTAAACCTCTGTCATGCATAGTTTGAAAATATTTTCTCCAGTTTTGTTTGCCTGTTTACTCTGTCAACAGTTTCTTTTACTAAACGAAACTTTTTAGTTTAATTGGGTTGTATTTGTCAATTTTTGTTTATGCTGCAATTGCTTTTGGAGTCTTTGTCATGAAATCTTTGCCAGCTTCTATGTTAGGAATAGTATTTTCTAGGTTATCTTCTAGGGTTTTTATAGTTTAGAGTCTCACATCTAAGTCTTTATCTTGAGTTAATTTTATACATGATACAAAGAAGGGGTAGAGTTTCAATCTTCTGCATATGGCTATACAGTTATACCAGCACCATTTATTGAACAGGAATTCATTTTCCCATTGCTTGTTTTTGTTGACTTTATCAAAGATTGAATATTTGTAGGTATGCAGCATTATTATCTTTGAGCTCTCTACTCTGTTCCGTTGCTCTATGTGTCTGTGTTTGCACCAGTACCATAGTGTTTTGATTACTGTAGCCTGGTAGTGTCGTTTGAAGTTGGGTAATGTGCCTTTTTCTTTTTGCTTAGGATTGCCGTGCCTATTCAGGATTTTTAAATTTTGGAATATAAATATAAATTTTAGAAAGATTTTTGTCCAACTCTGTAAAGAATGTCATTGGTAGTTTGATAGGAATACTGAACTGAATATTCAAATCAGTTTGATTGAATCTGTAAACTGCTTTGGGCAGTATGGCCATTTTTACAATATTGATTCTTTCTGCATATGAGCATGGAAAGTTTTTCCAATTGTTTGTGTCTTCTTTATTTCTGTAAGTAGTGTTTTATAATTCTCATTGTAGAGATCTTTCATATCCATGATTAACTGTATTCCTAGGTACTTTATTCTTTTTCTGGCTAGGAGAAATGGAATTGTGTGCTTGCTTTGACTCACAGCTTGAATGTTGTTGCTGTATAGGAATGCTACTGATTTTTGTGTGTTGATTTTGTATTATGAAACTTTGCTGAAGTTGTTTATCAGATAAGGGAGCTTTGGGGCAGATACTATGGGATTTTCTAGGTATAAACACATGTAATCTGCTGACAGGGTTAGTTTGACTTTCTTTCTTCCTAATGGGATTTTTTTTTCCTCTTGCCTGATTAACTCTGGCCAAGGCTTCCAGTGCTATGTTGAATAAGAACTTTATTTTAAGAATTGGTTTACAAATTATATTTTGCCTCACTGCCAAGATTGGCATACTGTAGTGTTTAAGTATGAAATCTTAGGGAGATAGAGAAGGCTATGCAAAATATATTTACATTTCTTCTTCAAATGAGCTAAATTTTTAAAATTTAAACATTCATAAGCAAACAAAACATTTCAAAGAGTGTCTGAAATGTTAAATTTAATGGAGATAATATCAGTGGATAGGAGAAAAAAAAATTGAATACCTGCCTTCAAGGGCATCTCCTTTCAATATGGTTTGCAGAAGAACTTGGTATTTTTGTTTTCAGTCAACCTTCTCTCATACTTTATTGTGGAAACCAGAGAACATTATATTTAATCTTATTTATCAACCAATGTACAACAGATTTATTTAATAAGAAGGAATTTATACAATGAAGTTATTTCTAGTAAAATTCTTTTAGACTTTTTCTATTTTTTGGCAGATTAACCATATGGCTCATGTAGAAAATTTGGTAAGTTGATTCCCATCTCAAGCTCATGCTTATTAAGAATTCTGGTGATTTTTTTGAAAATTTTCAAAAATACATCAGAAATATTTGAAAATTTTTAAAAAAATATGATATTGAAATAAACAAGTTTCCCAAATGATTTTTTATCTCTTTTTTCCTATTACCTTTCTCCTTCTACTTCTTTTTGTTCTTCGGATAAAATAACCACATGAACTTTTAGATGAGTAACCTTTTCAGTAGTAACACTTTTTTAAAATAATGCAACTGTATTTTTTGTTGTAACATTAATGATGTAGCTATAGCAAGATCCTGCTGGTTAAATTCTAGATATAGAATTCTATTATTCCTTCAGATTTGTAGAAAAGGAGAAAAAGTCACTGTCTATGCAAAGTGAGCATTATGATAAGAGCCATTTCATTCACAACAAGTTGTCACTCAATAATAATATGGAGAATTAATATCTATATATTGATATCTAATCTATATTCATATATATATGTTTATATATATACATCTAGTCTAATCGATATTCATATATACATACATATATATGAATATATTCATACATATATATGAATATAGATTAGATTAGACATATATATACACACACACATATATATATACCTCTTTTATCTATCTACTTATTCTGGAGGCAGACTATCTGCATTTATATATCAAATTAGTAACTGTGTAGCTTTTCAAACTTTGGTTTCTTTATTTGCAAAAATGAAAAAGAAAATAAAAGACAACGAATAAAAACAAAAAGAAAGAAGAGAAAAAGGAGGAAAGGGGAAAATTATACGGCATATCCTAAAACAGTAGCTGTTAAATGGGGGTAATCCTGTTCCCCAGAAAATATTTGGCAATGATTGGAGATATTTTGGGTGTCATAATGGTTTGGGGCTTGAGATGCAGGATGTTACTGCCAAATAGTGGGTAGAGGCTAAAGATTCTGCTGATAAACATTCTGTCATTTACGTAACAGCCCTACAAATAATTATCTGGTTCAAAGCATAAATAATGCCTTATTCAAGCATAAAAAAGTTCACTTAGCTTCTGAGATAAGAGGAGACTGAGCACATTCAACAGTAACAACACAATGATATGAGCTGATGGATATGTTAATTAGCTTAATTGTGGTGATTATTTTATTATGTATACATACATCAAAACACAAAGTTGTACACCTTAAATATATACAATTTTTGTCAACCGTACTACATTAATAAGCTGCAAAAAAGGCATAGCGTCAAGGTTAAGAAACCCTGGCTTACAAGGGCACATTTTCAGAACAATATGAAATTCACACATCTAAGAAAGCTTCTAGTGGTATACTAGAACCACCTCATACCAGCTTGTGAGACAAGGTTGTTCACATCTCCGCTCAACTTCCATTGGGTGGAAAGTTGGTGCATTTAAATTGAGCAGACTGAGTGTATTTCCACCACAAAATTTGACAAACTATAAATCAGGCATTCCACTCCACATATACCATGTGTCCCCGGAGAGCTGGTTGGTAAACATGTACTATCCATCATTGCTTAGCACATTGTGTGACATATTAAAACTACTGTATAAATATTAGCTATTACTATGTTTTTTTATGGAGTCCTCTCAAGTAATCTGGAAAAATCACTCTGTATTTTCTTTTTTTTTTTATTGCTTATTTATTAAGCTTTCATGTCTCCTGATGATTTTATGATAAACTTCTAACTATCCCTATTTTTAACAAATTCCTCCTCCATTTTTCATGCTGTAGTAATATTTATTATTGTAAAATGCATATTTAAACCTGCTACTATATTTGACATTTTCCAATGACTTACTATTTTTATGGTATAAATCTGACCTCCTTAGTGTGAAATTGTGAGCCCTTTAACTTCAGACCAGAGGGCCCCTGAAATTCACACTCCCTTTATTCAGATATATATATACACACACACACTGGTGACTTCTATATTGATCTTGTTATATTATTTCTCATTTTCTCTCAGTCAAACTAATTTAGGCTGTTATTCAAAGGTAAGGAAAAGTAACTCTGTCATCATTTATTGATTTTTTTTTCTTTTTCATATACCTAGGCCTTAACTTACAAACTGTTAAAGCCAACCATCTCATTCTTTTTGTTCTGGGGAATGATGCTATACACAAGAGAAACGAGCTTAGGGTGTTATAAATATTTTCTAAGTAAAATCAGGTCACAATACTTAACATATAAAACTTTGGCTGCCTCATATATCACAACTTGAGTACCTTCACATTTTACATTCCACTCTCTGAATATCTCTACCACACATTATAGATCATTTACATTATTTCAATTCTCCAGTATATTTCAGAAGCTCAGTGTGACTGTGATCATGTCAGAGTCACCACCAGAGATGTCAGTCACCTCCTGCAGAAGTCTGACCCGCAGACCTGACTTAAAGACAGATGAATGAATGTACTCTCACACCATTACAGAGATTCAAGTGGGCTAGGGATGGCCATTGGCTGCTTTCAAAGGGCAAAATGTAACCAACTGAACCAAGACTCCTTGTTCTCCCACACATTTATTCCCTTAAGATTTTACTGCAGAGGTTCTAAGTTAACACATTTGTGGATAATTAACATTGTTAAAAGAGCAGTTATGCAAATGATAAAACTTTAGTTTCCAGGGCCCAGAGTAAAAGCTATTAACAGGTAATTCCCCTTTGATCCTCCCAGGAGAGGGCCCTCCAGCACAAAATTAACATGAGTAAACAGAATGGGACAAAGGATGTGGGGTAAGGCGTTTGATAAGTCTCTATCTCTTTCCTATGCTAATGTTAGTGAGGCTGCTGCCTTCAACCTGCCTCCATAAAACCTTTTGGCCTTTCAAATCCCTCTGGGATCCCCTCCCACAACAACGTGGGAGGGGTCTTTCCCTCTCTACCTGTGTGGATATCCCCTTCTGATTCCCCTCCCACAGCAGCGTGGGATCCTCTCAATCTCTCTCTTTCTCTCTCTCTCTCTCTCTCCCCCCC
>NW_022439057.1:4835-10920 GCF_009761245.1 Sapajus apella
TCACCGTGTTGCCAGGGCCCTCTTCCCCATTCCTGGGGCAAGGGAGCCCAAGAACCTCAGACACATTGGAAAAAGAATCAGGGAGGGAGCTAAGCGCTTCCCCTTCCTGATCAGGGAATTGGGAGTGTCTTTGGGACACCTCTCTGCTCTCCCCTGCATCCCATGACCTGGTTACACCACCACCAAGGTCTAGCATCCCCACCACAGAACATGCAGATTTTTACAGCCTTTCACCTGGAATCTGCTTCAGGCTATGAAAGTCCTGGGGGAAAGGGTGACCAGCAATCCCTACAGCTGCCTGCGGTCCAAGCCAGCTGAGCTTCTTGTGGGAGGAGCACAGAGAAAAAGGCCAGGTCGCCTAAATAGAGAAGTCCATAAGGTTAACAGCAGACTTCTCAGCAGAAAATCTATTAGCCAGAAGAGATTGGAGCCAATATTCAAAATTATTTAAAAAAAATTTTTTTGACCCAGAATTTAATATCCAGGCAAACTAAGCTTCATAGGTGAAGGAGAAATAAAGTCCTTTCCTGCATGACCAAAATACCAAAAGCATTGACAACAAAAGCCAAAATAGACAAATGGGACCTAATTAAACTCCACAGCTTCTGCACGGCAAAAGAAACAGTCATTAGCATGAATCAGCAACCAACAAAATGGGAAAACATTTTTGCAGTTTACCCATCTGATAAAGGGCTGATATCCAGAATTTACAAAGAACTAAAACAGTTTTACAATAAAAAAACAAACAAGCCCATTCAAAAGTGGGCAAAGGATATGAACAGATACTTTATAAAAGAAAAACATACATGAGGCCAACAAACATATGAAAAAATGCTCATCATCACTGGTCATCAGAGAAATGCAAATCAAAACTACATTGAGATACCATCTCATGCCAGTTAGAATGGTGATCATTAAGAAATCTAGAGACAACAGATGCTGGAGAGGATGTGGAGAAATAGGAACACTTTTACACTGTTGGTGGGAGTGTAAATTAGTTCAACCATTGTGGAAGACAGTGTGGCAATTCCTCAAGGAGCTAAAAATGGAAATTACATTTGACCGAGCAATCCCATTACTGGGTATATATCCAAAGGATTACAAATCGTTCTACTATAAGGACGTGTGCACACGAATGTTCATTGCAGCACTGTTTACAATAGCAAAGACCTGGAACCAACCCAAATGCCCATCGATGATAGGCTGGACAGGGAAAATGTGGCACATATACACCATGGAATATTATGCAGCCATCAAAAACGATGAGTTTGTGTCCTTTGTAGGGACATGGATGAACCTGGAAACCATCATTCTCAGCAAACTGAGAGAAGAGAAGAAGATCAAACACTGCATGTTCTCACTCATAGGCGGGTGTTGAATAATGAGAACACATGGACACATGGAGGGGAGCACTACACACTGGGGACTGTTGGGGGGAAATAGGGGAGGGATGATGGGGGGTGGGGAGTTGGGGAGAAATA
The DNA here is from genome assembly GCF_009761245.1 of Sapajus apella. Classification (NCBI taxonomy): domain Eukaryota; kingdom Metazoa; phylum Chordata; class Mammalia; order Primates; family Cebidae; genus Sapajus; species Sapajus apella. Next base: position 6,317 of record NW_022439057.1, read on the forward strand.
GCAGGGGGAGAGATGCCAGATGTAGGTGATGGGGAGGAAGGCAGCAAATCACACTGCCACGTGTGTACCTATGCAACAATCTTGCATGTTCTTCACATGTACCCCAAAACCTAAAATGCAATAAAATAAATAAATGGAATTTAAAAAAATAAAAAATGATAGATTTTGGCTAAATTAAAAACAAAAAAAGAAATAAAGTCCTTTCCAGAAAAGTAAATACTGAGGGATGTTGTGACCACCAGGGCTGCCCTGCATGAGCTCCTGAAAGAGGAACTAAATATGAAAAGGAAAAGCTGGTGTCAGCCATTCCAAAATCACATCAAAATATAAAGACCAATGACATTATGAAGAAACTGCATTGACTAGGGTACAAAATAACCAAATAGTATCACGATGACAGGATAAAATTCACACATAACAATATTAACCTTAAATGTAAATGGGCTAAATGCCCCAACTAAAAGACACAGACTGACAAATTGGATAGAGTCAAGACCCATCAGTGTGCTGCATTCAGGAACCCCATCTTATGTGCAAAGACACACATAGGCTCAAAATAAAAAGATGGAGGAAAATTTAGCAAGCAAATGGAAATAAACAAAAAAAAAAAGGAAGGGTTGCCATCCTAGTCTCTTACAAAGTAAACTTCAAACCAACAAAGATCAAAAACAAGGGTATAACATAATGGTAATGGGAACAATTCAAGTAGAAGAGCCAACTATTCTGAATGTATATGGACCCAACACAGGAGAACCCAGATTCATAAAGCAAGTTATTAGAGACTTACGAAGAGACGTAGACTCCCACACAATAATATTAGAAGACTTTAACACTCCACTGTCAGTATTAGATGGATCAGCAAGACAGAAAATTAACAAGGATATTCAAGACTTGAACTCAGCTCTGGATGAAGTGGACCTAGTAGATGCCTACAGAAGCCTCTGTGTCAAATCAACAGAGTATACATTCTTCTCAGTGCCACATGGCACTTATTCAAAAACTGACCACATAATTGGAAGTAAAACACTCCTCAGCAAATTTAAAGGAACTAAATTGTAACAAACAGTCTCTCAGACCACAGTGCAATCAAATTAGAACTCAGGATTAAGAAACTCACTCAAAACCACAAAATTTCATGGAAGTTGAACAATCTGATCCTGAATGACTCCTGGATAAATAATGAAATTAAGGAAGAAATCAAGAAGTTACTTGAAACCAATGAGAAGGGACAATGTACCAGAATTTCTGGGACACAGATAAAGCAGTGTTAAGAGTAAAATTTATAGCACTAAATGCCCACATCAGAAAGCTAGCAGAATCTCCAATGGACACGTTAACATCACAGTAAAAAGAGCTAGAGAGGCATGAGCAAACTAACAACTAGTGAAAGACAAGAAATTACCAAGATCAGAGAAGAATCAAAGGAGAAAGAGATTTTAAAAATCCTCCTAAAAATTAATGTATCCAGAAGCTTTTTTAAAAAAATTAACAAAATAGGTAGACTACTAGTTAGACTAATAAAGAAGAAGACATAGAAGAATCAAATAGACACAATAAAAAATGATGAAGAGGATATCACCAAGACCCCAGAGAAATACAAGCTACCATCAGAGAATACTCAAACACCTCTATGCAAATAAAATAGAAAATATAGTAGAAATGGATACATTCCTAGACACATGCACCCTATCAAGACTAAACCAGGAAGAAGTTGAGTTCCTGAATAAATCAATAACAAACTATAAAAATTGAGGCAGTAATGAATAGCCTACTAACCAAATAAATCCCAGGACCAGATGGGTTGACAGGTGAATTCTACCAGAAATACAAAGAGGGCCTGCTACTATTCCTTCTGAAACTATATCAAACAATTGAAAAGGAGGGATTACTCCCTAATTTGTTTTATGAAGCTAGCATCATCCCTATATCAAAACCAAAAAGAGACACAATGAAAAAAGAAAACTTTAGGCCAATATCCCTGATGAACATCTATGTGAAAATCCTCAATAAAATATCGGCAAACCAAATCTAGCAGCACATCAAAAAACTTGTCCAACATGATCAAGTCAGCTTCATCCCAAGGATGTAAGCCTGCTTCAACATATGCAAATCAATAAATATAATCCATCACATAAACAAAACCAAAGACAAAAGCCACATGATTATCTCAATATAGGTAGAAAACGTGTTTGATAAAATTCAACATCCCTTCATTTTAAAAACTCCCAGTAAACTAGGTATTGATGGAACATATCTCAAAATAATAAGAGCTATTTATAACAAACCCACAGCCAATCCCTTATGGGATGGGCAAAATCTGGAAGCATTCCCTTTGAAAACTTATTTAAGAAAAGGATGACCTCCTTCACCAGGCCTATTTAACATAGTATTGAAAGTTCTGGTCAGGGCAATCAGAAAGAAATAATCATATTAAAACAGGAAGAGAGGAAGTCAAGTTGTCTCTGTTTGCAGATGACATGATTTTCTATTTAGAAAACCCCATTATCTCAGCCCCAAAACTTCTTGAACTAATAAGCAATTTCAGGAGTCTCAGGATACAAAATCAATGTGCAAAAATCACATGCATTCCTTTCAACCAGCAATAGGCAAGCAGATAACCAAATCATGAATGAATTCCCATTCACAATTGCTACAAAAAGAGTAAAATACCTAGGAATACAGGTAACAAGGAGGACATGAACGACCTTCTCAAGGAGAACTACGAACCACTGCTCAGTGAAATAAGAGAGGACACAAACAAATGGAAAAACATTCTGTCATCATGGATAGGAAAAATCAATATTGTGAAAATGGCCATACTACCCAAGGTAATTTATAGTTTTGACACTATTTCCATCAAACTACCATTGACATTTTTTATAAAATTAGAAAGAAAACTATTTTAAATTTCATATGGAGCCTAGGAATACCCTATACAACCAAGACAATACTAAGCAAAAAGAACAAAGCTGGAAGCATCATGCTTCAATTATACTACAAGGCTACAGTAACCAAAATAGCATGGTACTGATACCAAAACAGATATACAGAGCAATGGAGCAGGCTAGAGACCTCAGAAATAACACCACACATCTTAACCATTTGATCCTCAACAAACTTGAAAAAAACAAGCAATGGAGAGAGGATCTTTTTAATAAATGGTTCTGGGAAAACAGGCTAGCCATATGCAAAAATTGAAACTGGACCCCTTTCTTTTACCTTACACAAAAATTAACTCAATATGGATTAAAGATTTAATTGTAAAACACAAAACCATAAAAACCCTAGAAGAAAACCTAGGCAAATAGCACTTAGCACATAGGCATGGGTAAAGACTTCATTACAAAAATACCAAAAGCAATTACAACAAAACCAAATTGAAAAATAAGGTATAATTAAACTGAAGAGCTTCTGCACAACAAATGAAACTATTATCAGAGTAAACAGGCAACCAACAAAATGGGAGAAGATTTTTGCAATCTACCCATCTGACAAATATCTAATATCCAGAATTTACAAGAAATGTAAACATATTAACAAGAAAAATACAAACAACCCCATCAAAAAGTGGGCAAAGGATATGAACAGACACTTGTCAAAAGAAGACATTTATGTGGCCAACAAACATGAAAAGCAGCTCAATATCACTGATCATCTGAGAAATGCAAATCAAAACCGCAATGAGATACCATCTCACACCAGTCAGAATGGCAATTACTAAAATGTCAGGAAATTATAGATGCTGGTGAGGTTGAGGATAATTAGGAATTATTTTATACTGTATTAATTAGTTCAACCATTGTGGAAGACTGTATGGCTATTCCTCAAGGATCTAAAGCCAGAAATATCATTTGACCTAGCAATCCTATTACTGGGTATATGCCCAAAGGAATAGAAATCATTCTACTATAAAGACACAGGCATTGCAACCTACCCATCTGACAAAGGGCTAATAACCAGAATCTACAAAGAACTTAAACAAATTTACAAGAAAAAACAACCCCATTAAAAAGTGGGTGAAGGATATAAACAGACACTTTTTAAAAGAAGACATTTATGCAGCCAACAAACATATGAAAAAAAGCTCATCATCACTGGTCATTAGAGAAATGCAAATCAAAACCACATTGAGATACTATATCGCACCAGTTAGAATGGCAATTATGTAAAAAATCAGGAGACAATAGATGCCGGAGAGTATGTGGAGAAATAGGAACACTTTTACACTGTTGGTGGGAGTGTAAATTAGTTCAATCATTGTGCAGGACTGTATGGTGATTCCTCAAGGATCTAGAAATAGAAATACCATTTGACCCAGCAATCTCATTAGTGGGTATATACCCAAAGGATGATAAACATTCTATTATAAAGACACATACACATGTATGTTTACTGGGACATTGTTTACAATAGCAAAGACTCGGAACCAACCCAAATGTCCATCAAACATAAACTGGATAAGGAAAATGTGGCACATATACACCATGAAATACTACGCAGCCATTAAAAAAGGAGGAGTTCACGTCTTTTGCAGGGACATGGATGAAGCTAGAAACTACCCTTCTCAGCAAACTGATACAAGAACAGAAAACCAAACACCACAT
>NW_022439058.1:0-10911 GCF_009761245.1 Sapajus apella
GCAATGGCGCGATCTCGGCTCACCGCAACCTCCGCCTCCTGGGTTCAGGCAATTCTCCTGCCTCAGCCTCCCGAGTAGGTGGGATTACAGGCACGCACCACCATGCCCAGCTAATTTTTGTATTTTTAGTAGAGACGGGGTTTCACCACGTTGACCAGGATGGTCTCGATCTCTTGACCTCGTGATCCACCCGCCTCGGCCTCCCAAAGTGCTGGGATTACAGGCTTGAGCCACCGCGCCCGGCTTAAAAAAATATTTTTTAAAAATGAATTCAGTATGTTTATACCTAAAATGTAATAAAAATTAGTATTTATATGTTAAATCAAGCATTTAGTTGAAATCCTACATATTTCTATAACTCTATAATACAAATGTAGATACAGGAAGAAATCTCAATTTTTCTCTTATATAGCAAAAATGGGCAGATAAAAGGTTTTTAAGCCAAGTGTTGCAATCAGGTTGTATCTGAAATAGAAGTACAATTCTGTATAAACTGATAGAAACATATAAAAGTACTATATTATTATATTTAAATATGTTTGTTTTGTAGTACTAAAATTTGCATATCCCATAATGCCCTGGAATTGAAATGTTTACAATAAACTTAAAGTTGGAAGGAGCTTAAAGTATATACAACTCAAATTCTTTATTTTAAAGATTAGAGACATTTATGTATTCTTTCAACTAACACAGCTGAGCATCTACTATGTATTTGGAATTGTTAGAAGCATTAAGAATACAACCGTGAACAAGGCAGACAAGGTTCCTCGCCTCAAGCCATTCACAGTCTAGAAGGAGGGTATGCACATACAAATAATTGTGATGCAGTATGACAAATGTAATAAGTGTTAAGCCACGCTATATGCAGAGAAAAAACTCAGCTGGTTGGCCACGGTAACTGCCCTAATAGAAGAGACCTGAGTTTTGAAGGAAAATAAGTTTGTCAGATCAGTAAGGGAAGAAGGAATGGCATTGGAGGCAGAAGGTGTAATGTGTAAAAGCATGAGAGTTTCGTGACCTAGAAGGTGCAAAGTACAGGTTGAATATCCCTTATCTAAAATGCTAGGGGTGGGTGCGGTGGTTCACGCCTGTAATCCCAACATTTTGGGAGGTAGAGATGGGAGGGTCGTTTGAGTCCAGGATTTCAAGACCAGCCTGGGCAATGTAATGACCCCCATCTCTACGGAAATTTTTTATAATATTAGCTGGGAGTGGTAGTATGTGCCTGTAGTCACAGCTACTTTGGGAGGCTGAGGCAGGAGGATCACTTGAGCCCTGCAGTGAGCTGTGATTGTACCACTGCACTCCAGCCTGGGCGACAAAATAAGATTCTGTCTCAAAAAAATATTAAAATAAAACAAAATGCTTGGGACCAGAAGAGTTTTGGGTTTTGAATATTTTTTATTTTGGAATATATGAATACACATAATGAGATATCTTGAGAATAGGACCCAAGTCTAAACACAAAATTAATTTATGTTTCATATACACTTTACATGCATAGGCTGAAGGTAATTTTATACAATATTTTGAATAATTTTGTGCATGAAACAAAGTTTGTGTTAAGTTGTTATGTGTGGAATTTTCTACTTGTGGCATCATGTCAGTGCTCAAATTGTTCTAATTTTGGAGCATTTTGGATTTCAGTTTTTCAGATTAAGCATGTCCAACCTGTAGTTTGATGGGCCTAACATAAAGTGTAGGGGTGCAGGGACTAGTGGAAGATTATGATTTGCACAGGGAAAATCTTAAGACATTTGCACTGCTTACAAACCTTCACAGTAGCAAAATCACAACGATCCCTGTTTATGTTCTTAGTTTTGCTATAAATGACCATTTCTTGTAAAAACTTGTTTTCCTTCAAATGTGCCCAAAAGGTTATGAGAAGAGGTTACGGCCTTGACTTGTGGTGGGACTTCTGTTAGCTTAAAAATACCTCTGTGATCAAACAGGGAATACATAGCCTTCATATTTCTTAAACAGACAAAATTATCAGAAATATTTTTTAAATGAAAGAACTAAAACTACCAGAGATTTAAGTAGACTTGAATACAAATACAGTGATGGACAAGTTACTTAAAAAGACAATGAAATGAGAAATTTTCAATAAGGATTAATTAGACCAATTTTAGCAGATTCATACAATGTGAAACAAATAGACAAAACTTTTGCAGAACAATATTTACTTACAATGAGAAAATATTTACAATGTATTAGGTGAAAAGTCATAGCAAAATACTCTGTATGCGACTATCCCAGATTTGTGAAAATAATGTGCATAAGGAAGGAATGAGAAACAAAAGGTCTGGAAAACTAAACATACTAAAATGCAATTAGTTGTGTTCATTGAGTGGTAGAATTACAGATGAATTATATTTTCTATTTTACCTGTTTTCCCCCAATTATCTATTATACACCTAAATTATTTATTCATTAAAAAGTTACCCTTTTAAGGATGGGCATGGTGGCTCACTGCCTGTAGTCTCAGCACTATAGGAGGCTGAGGCTGGTAGATCACCTGAGGTCAGGAGTTGGAGACCAGCCTGACCAATATGGAGAATCCCTGTTTCTACCAAAAATACAAAATTAGCCGGACGTGGTGGTGCATGTCTGTAATCCCAGCAACTCGGGAGGCTGAGGCAGGAGAATCGCTTGAACCCAGGAGGCAGAGGTTGCGGTGAGCCGAGCTCACGCCATTGCACTCCAGCCTGGGCAACGAGAGCAAAAAAAAAAAAAAAAAAAAAGCCTTTTTAAAAGCAAAAAAGGAGAGAACAAAATGTGATGAGACAGTTAAAAATTTTTCCTTCAATGAAACTGATAAAATTTTATTTTTCATCAAAGTAGAGAATATCGACAAAATGTTAATGTCCACGACTGAAGACAAATTTGTTTCCAGTCAATAATTGTTCTTAAATACATTTTAAGTGCTGGAAAAATAGTAGTTAGATGAAAATTAGAGAAAGACCAGTACTTCTACAAGCAGCATTGCTAGATACGTATTTAAAATTTTTAAACTACTTCTATTTTGCCCCAAATTGGGAAGAAAGTATTTGAAATTTGTTCAGCTACAAAAAGAGGTTCGTGTGTGTGTGCACGTGCACGCGCGCGTGATGTCAGTGGGGGATGCAGGCAAACAGATAAAGCGACAGGCCACGGTCAGAGAACTAATCTTTCTCCCCATTCCCATCAGAACAGCCCCGTTATCTTCAGAAGTTTAAAATAAATGGCTTCTCCCTATTTCATCAATATATATATTTAAAAGTTCTATGCTATTTGGTATAAAGGTCTAGAAAAATAAAGACAATAAAGATCTAGGAAAGCGAAGAAGTCTTATTGCTGATACTTGAGGGGCAACTTCCTCCCACCGGCATTTTAGAAGAAAAATAAAACGAGTTGATTAGACCTCCCTCCTTCACTCCCATCACCACCAACAGAGGCCTAATCAATGTGAAAAAAAATCGGCCCATGGAATTTTCCGCGCGCTTCTTTCTCTCCCGCTGGAATCCACCCTCTGGACTTGAAAGCCTCAGAAAAAGAGGCGAAGTGAAGAGAGCATTAAGAACGCTTCAAGATGTGTCTTAAGAGCCGTCCCCCAATCCGGTGGGGAAGCTGGGGACTAGGGAAGAGCGGCTGGGGCATAACCGCCCGGGAGCGCAAGCCTGGTAGTAGAGTCGCAGGCTGCTGCGAAGAAAAACAATCTTCCTTGTTCACACCTATTAAGCACCTACTGTATTCCAGGCACTATACGAGGCGCTTTCCCATACGTCCATTTTTATTTAATCAGCTTCCAGTTCACACTGGAACTCCACCTTTAGTTAATTTCTGAGTATGCTTCTTTTTCCCGCGCATCCCCAGATCCAAAGGTGTCGATATTTGGACGACAGAGCCAAGCAGCTGCAGGACGACCTGCAACCTCAAAGGAAAGTGCCCCGAAGGCCGCTTCTTTTTTGGCGGGTGTGGATCTCGGAGTCAGGCGCTCGAGGGGTTCAGGCTGCTGAGACCCGGCCAAGGGTTAGGTTTATTCACCCCACCAGCATTCGTTCAGCGTCCACTGAGCCGGCACTGCCTCTGCCTCCCATCGCTTGCCGGGACCAGCTCGCTGATCTGCTCCCACCTTCCCACCCTTCCTCTGCTTCCTCAGGAGGTTGGAGAGCGAATGGTGCCTCTAACAATAAAAGTGGTAAACTACGACTATGTCATCCAGGTAAGTTTTAAGTGCTTTTAACCATACATAACTCATTAAAACGCAAAACCATTATCGCCCTCATTTTACAGATGAGAAAACAGGTTAAGCCATTTGTCCAAGATCAGGATGCGAACCCAGATAGTCTGGACTCAGCGGAAAAGTTCCCTACTTCGGGACGTCTTCCCGGGACTCTCCCCCATTATCCTCGACCTCCAATCCAGACTTCTGCTGTGCCGGGTCGGGTTTGGCCAACTGGGTGCCGGCCAGTACCCGGGCGCAGGCGAAATCTGCACCCGAGGCGCCCGTCCTCCCCTTCGGGCTAGACGTCCTTACTCACCGTCCTTCCCGAGCGGCGCGGGGTTGGGGGGCGTCCTCAGCGGCAGCGCCAGGGTCTTGGAGACCGCCCTGCGGAGATACATCGCGCCCGCCTTCTGCGGCGCAGCAGCTCGGTACCCAGGCGCAGGCTGCCCTTCCACAGAGAGGCTGAGAGCCTGGCAGCGCCCCGCCCGGAGGAGGCACGTCGACCTTCATCCAGCCCCGCCCCCGCTGTCCCCGGGAGGTGGGGAGACCTTTGTTGTCCTAGCCATCCTCCCCAAGCCCAACTCCAACGCTGCTGCTTTCCCTGGGGTCTCTCAGAAAAGGGATGGGGGACCTAGAAGTCGCCGTCGCCTGCCTGACTCATTGTGTACCACTGAATGTAGCTCCTCACAGTAGGCTGGAAATGTTTTGGGAATAGCACGAGATTAAGTCAAGGACACAGTTTATCATGCTGGATGTAATCTGAACTACTTTATCTCATGCACTCTGTTCGCTTTCCGAGGAGAGGGAAGGATAGTGGGAAGTTTTTTTACAAATGTAAAGAACGGTCCGTATAACAACTACAGCTTCCGCTGTCGGTGCCGGCCTTCTTGGTGTAAGGAGATCTGCGGACCCTTGCAAATTCAATTTCTTTCCCATTCCGGGCCCTTCTCTATCATCGCCTCCTTCACCTTGGATCATATTCAAGAAATTTGATTAAAAAGAAAAGAATTTTATTAAAAAGAAAATGTGTCCAACTGCGTCCAGTTGAAAACCTCAGTTATTAAGGGTATTAAAAATCAATTGATAGAGCAATTTCCAGGTATTGAACCTTGGCTTAATCAGATCATGCCTAAGAAAGATCCTGTCAAAATAGTCCGATGCTATGAACATATAGAAATTCTTACAGTAAATGGAGAATTACTATTTTTTTTTTTTTGAGAATCACTATTTTTTCGACAAAGAGAAGGGCCTTTTTATCCAACCATAAAGTTACTTCACAAATATCCTTTTATCCTGCCACACCAGCAGGTTGATAAAGAAGCCATCAGATTTGTACTCAGTGGCTTAACTTCTCCTGGAGCTAAGCTTTACCCTGCTACAGTAGATGCCATTGTTGCTACCGTGGCAGAAGGGAAACAGCATGCTCTATGTGTTGGAGTCATGAAGATGTCTGCAGAAGATACTGAGAAAGTCGACAAAGGAATTGGCATTGAAAATATCGCCTGTAATCCCAGCACTTTGATCACAAGGTCAGGAGTTCAAGACCAGCCTGGCCAACATGGTGAAACCCGTTTCTACTAAAAATACAAAAACTAGCTGGGTGTGGTGGCCGCCACCTGTAATCCAAGTGACTCGAGAGGCTGCAGCAGGAGAATTGCTTAAAACCAGGAGGCAGAAGTTGCAGTGAGCCGAGATTGCGCCACTGCACTCCAGCCTGGGCGACAGAGTCAGACTCTGTCTCAAAAAAAAAAAAAAATCCATTATTTAAATGATGGGCTGTGGCATATGAAGACATATAAATGAACTTCAAACTGAATGCACTTGGGCTAAATATGGATATTGTGCTGTGTCTGTGTTTATGTCTGTGTGTGAAAGCATAAAGATAATGCCTGTGGTTATGCTGAATAAATTCTCGCCAGATGCTAAAAAAAAAAGAGCAAAGGGGTAGCCTCAGCCTTCCATTAATGCACTGGGAGAAGCTCAGAATCATAAGAAAATCTCCAGACAATGGTTGAATTTCTAGACATTCACTGTTACAATGACTTTAAAATATAAACTCCAAAAACACTGTATAGTCCTCTATGGGATGTGAAATTAATATTTCCACATAACGGCCGGGCACAATGGCTCACATCTATAATCTCAGCACTATGGGAGGCTGAGGCAGGCAATTCACTTCAGGTCAAGAGTTGAAGACCAGCCTGAGCAACATGGTGTTACCCCTTCTCTATTAAAAACACAGAAATTAGCCAGGCATGGTAATGTGTGCCTGTAGTCCCAGCTACTAGGGAGGCTGGGGCAGGAGAATCACTTCAACCTGGGAGGCGGAAGTTGCAGCAAGCCGAAATGGCTTGTCACTCAAGCCTGGGTGACAGAGCGAGACTCTGTCTCAAAACAAGCAAACAAACAAAACCACATCAACTGAAAATTCTAAATTATTAGTTCCTTCTGCCTCATCATGGCTACAAAAATTTGTCATAGGTTGAATATGGAAACCAATAATTTATCATGTTTATAACGTTGTCTGAATGATTACTCTTTGGAAGACACCATTTCCTACTATAATAATCCCGTGTATGTGTTTGGCACTTGACAGATTATAAAGCACTTTCACATTTATTCTCTCTTTTAATTTTCACTGCAACCCTCTGAGGAAGGTGGCAATTAATCCCTTTAGCAAATGACACTACCAGGTGTTAGGTGAGAATGTCCACGGATTTACTGGTGGTCAAGAATTAAAAAAACAAAAAGGACATGAACATAATACTTCTAGCTTAAAGTTCTGTTGACATGTAACAGGCACAATATTTGTTCATTTGTTATGTAAATAAACATTTCTCAGAAGTTATAGTCCTGAACCCAATTATAATTATATTTGACATATTCATATATGAAGAATACAAGCCAATGATCTGATTGATTTTTTGATACTCAGAGAGAGAGTTAACTATCCCTAGTGATTAAACACTTAACAAGGGCAATGAAGTGATCAGTAGTTAATGAAAGGTTAAGTATAGACTTCCAAGCAGCACAAGAAGGGGCTAGATACCCAGACCCTTCACCAAGAAGTCAGTAGTCCTGGAAATAGCAAAACACAGATTATTTGAATGTTTGCTACATTTGACCAGCATCAAGTACACATCCTCTGGCAACTAACGATTAGCTATCCCACTGCTGATGTAGAATGTTTAATGAACTACTAGCAGCTAGGACAAATTGACAATCAAACTACATCTGTCTACCTACTATGGCTCATTCTTTTTTTGGTGCACTTAGGACTGAATTTTTACTTGGTTGCCATGGACAGAAAATAGTCAAAGGCAGTAAAGCTACTTAAATGAATGAATGGATGCATCATATTGTTATTTAATATGTTATAGGCATTACATTCTAAAGCAGGGTTAAAAAAGTATTCTTGGGCCGGGCGCGGTGGCTCAAGCCTGTAATCCCAGCAGTTTGGGAGGCCGAGGCGGGTAGATCACGAGGTCAAGAGATCGAGACCATCCTGGTCAAAATGGTGAAACCCCGTCTCTACTAAAAATACAAAAAATCAGCTGGGCATGATGGTACGTGCCTGTAATCCCAGCTACTCAGGATGCTGAGGCAGGAGAATTGCCTGAACCCAGGAGGCGGAGGCTGCGGTGAGCCAAGATGGCGCCATTGCACTCCAGCCTGGGTAACGAAAAAAAAAACCCCATCTCAAAAAAAAAAAAAAAACAAAAAGAGTAGGTGAATGGAATGTTGATTATTCCTATATTACATATGAAAAAAATTGACGTAGTATAATACTGTGGCTAAGGGTATGCATCTGGAAATCATATACCTGATCTGATTTGCTGGACTGACTAAAATGTGAATAATTCATTTATTCATAGGGTAGATGAAACCTTTAAAGCACATTAGGAGCTGCACATGGTGGCTCATGCCTGTAATCCCAACACTTTGGAAGGCTGAGGCAGGAAGATGGCTTGAGCCCAGGAGTTCAAGACAAGCATGGACAACATAGTGAAATCCCATCTCTAAAAAAAAAAAAAAAAAAAAAAAGTTTAATTATCCAGGTATGGTGGCATGCACCTGTAGTCTCTGCCACTCCGGAGGCTGAGGTGGGAAGATTGCTTGAGCCTAGGATTTCAAGGTTGCGGTGAGCTATGATAGAGTCACTGCATTCCAGCCTGGATGACAGAGTAAGACCCTGTCTCTCAAAAAGAAAAGGGGAAAAAAAAAAAAAGGCTGGGTGTGGTGGCTCACACCTGTAATCCCAGCACTTTGAGAGGCGGAGGCGGGTGGATCACTTGACATCAGGAGTTGGAGACCATCCTGGCCAACATGGTGAAATCTTGTCTCTACTAAAAACACAAAAATTAGCCAGTTTTCATGGTGCATGCCTGTAATCCCAGCTATTCCAGAGGCTGAGGCATGAGAACCGCTTGAACCCAGGAGGTGAGGGTTATAGTGAGCCAAGATAGCACCACTGCACTCCAACCAGGGCAACAGAGCAAGATTGTGTCTCAAAAATAATAATAAAATCTGTTTCTTTTTTGAAAAAAAAAAAAAAAGAAGAAACATTATATATGAAATGTAAAAAAGTAAAACAATAAAAAGGATATGAAATGTGCTCAGCAAGCTGGAGAAAGCAGTGCTAGATTCTGACTTCCAGCCTAAGGTGAAGCTCAAGCCTCTCCTGATACACTCTGCTGCCTTTCAGTGTAGCACATGGTGAGATTCATTGTATTCCGCCATCTCTTATCAGATAGTAAGTTCCAGGGGGAGCTTATCGCGCTCTCTAGGTTGAATGTGGCCGTACCAGCTAGGATATAAAAGAACTATGAGACAAATAGTGCCACTTCTCCAGATTATTTTCCTTAGTTAAAAGCTCGCGCCTTTCAAGTTGAAGAGAATTTCTATCTACTCATTTGCTCCTGTGGCTTTCTATTTGGATGGTATATTCTTTTCAAATCTTGAGGAAACATTTTCCAAGAGAGGACATGCCCTTGAGTTGTCAAATTCACTCCATAGCAAGCTGTTTCTTCCAAACCCCAGATAAATTTAATGGATCTTTGCTATGGAAGACTCTAAGGCTCAGCCAATAGTTTCCTAATAGTTATACTGTTCATAATGCTGCCCTTGAGGACATCTTGAAATTTTTCTTCATTTTGTTGGAAAAACAAGAATTTAGGGTCAGAGATAACTCGGCTTACCTTAGATGACCTCCATCTAACTGTGATTATTGACAAAGATTACATTAGTCTTGAAAACATTATATTAATTATACTCTCAAGTCTTAAGTGCTATATAACTAAAATAAATTTTCAAAGTCTGAGTGGTTTCCTAGATTTCACAGAAAAATCAGCTCAGTTTTTCTGAGCACTCAGTTCTTAGGCTATTGTCTATACAGTAGAGAGATAAATACTGACACAAACTGAAACAATTTAGGGTAATTAGGAGGACAAATTGGCAAGCAGTTAAGAAAGCCCTGATAAGCATCTTTTTCATAGCTTAAACTTCTTAAAGTGAAGGAGAAAAGACAATCAAGTTAGCCATTTCTCAGGGTATTCTTGAAAGTCACTCAGTACTCTCCCCATCTATTAACTATCTCTTCCATAGCAAAATAAACATCAGATTTCCTAACACTTCTGTAATATTTTCCCAAGGATACAAACTTGGATGGTTTGAAACAATTTATTCTCTAACAGTTTTCTGGAGCGTAAAAGTCTGAAGTGAAGATGTTGGCAGGGCCATTCCCTCTCTGAAACCCATAGGGATATAAACTAAAAATAAAATTCTGAGCTCCCTGCAAATTGAATAGAGCTCCTCTTGGCCAAGGGGACCCCAGAAAAATCTTAAAAACTGAGTTCCTGGCCGTGATGGGATGGGAGGTCAGATATCCCTTGTTATACTCACTCCCTTTTGCACTTTAGATATAGTCACTGGGCAGCATAAATGTTAAAATAGAGATCCTAAAACTGATGGAATAGACTCTTTGTGGCAATAAGATACCAAATTATAAACAGGAGTTAAGGTCCTACTAGGCAAGGGTTAAGTCACGCCTACACTTAAAAGAATAAGCTATGTTCTAACTTCCATAAGGTGTTTTTTTTCTCTAGCAGCTAAACAAGCACTGGTCTCCAGATAAGGAATATTAAAACAATTGTAGCTCATCACCAGACTAACTGACCCCCTGTTACACAAGCCATAACTACAGCTTTGATTGGACGAGAGACTGATTTCAATAACTTTCTCCTGATAAAACCACCAGGCTAGCGCGGTGGCTCATGCCTGTAATCCCAGCACTTTGGGAGGCCAAGGCAGGAGGATCACTTGAGCTCAAAAGTTCAAGCCTAGCCTGGGCAAGATGTCGAGACTGCCTCTCTACTAAAAAAAAAAAAAAAAAAAAAAAAAAAGAAGGCCAGGCATGGTGGCTCATGCCTGTAATCCCAGCACTTTGGGAGGCTGAGGCAGGCTGATCACAAGGTCAGGAGATCGAGACTATCCTGGCCAACATGGTGAAACCCTGTCTCTACTAAAATACAAAAAATTAGCCGGGTGTGGTGGTACGTGCCTGTAGTCCCAGCTATTCAGGAGGCTGAGGCAGGGGAATCTTTTGAACCCTGGAGGCGGAGATTGCAGTGAGCCGAGACCCTCCCATTGCACTCTAGCCTAGACATCAGAGCAAGACTGTGTCAAAAAAAAAAAAAAAAAAAGGG
>NW_022439059.1:0-10901 GCF_009761245.1 Sapajus apella
ATGCAGCCTATAATCCCAGCTACTTGGGAGGCTGAGGCAGGAGAATCACTTGAACCCAGGAGGCAGAGGTTGCAGTGAGCCAAGATCATGCCATTGCGCTCCAGCCTGGGCAACAAGAGTGGAAACTCCATCTCTAAATAAATAAATAAATACAGCCCTGACCTGGGGTGGGGGAGGAGAAGGTATAGTCACCGGCCTTGAATCCAGGGCCTCGCCCACTCTTTATTACATGGATTTCCCCTTTCCTCTAAAACATACGGTGCAGACAACCCTCACACTTAAAGAGTGATGTCAGCAGGTGTGCAGCGTGGGATGGGCTCTGGCAGCCTCATCGAGTCCTCGTCGCTGGGCTTCAGGCATGGAGAGAACCAAATCCCCAAATCCCTTCCTACTTTCACTCCTGGTTTTTGTTGTTGTTTGTCTTTTGAGGCAGAGTCTTGCTCTGCCTCCTAAGCTGGAGTGCAGAGGCACAATCTTGGCTCATTGCAATCTTGACCTCCTGGACTCAAGTGATCCTCCTACCTCAGCCTCCTGAGTAGCTGGGACTACAGGCATACACCATCACAGCTGACTAATGTTTGTGATTTTTTTTGTAGAGATGAGGTCTCACTATGTTACTTAGGCTGGTCTCCCTCTCCTGGTCTCAAGGAATCCTCCCACTTTGCCCTCTGAAAGTGTTGGGATTCCTGATATGAGCCACTGTGCCCCTGGCTTTGAAGAGAGGAGAGGCTTCCCAGCACTCAGAGGGACAGGAAAGAAAGAAATGACTTTCCAGCTTCAGTTGTGTACCCAGCACAGCAATACTGGTAAAAAGCCAGAATAGCAAAGTGCTTTGGATCCACAGAGACTTGGTTCAAATCCTGCTTCTGCCTTTTTCTAGAACAAATGTCAGCAAGCTGTTCCTGTAAAGGCTAATGAGTACATATTTTAGGCTTTCCACGCCCTGTGGTCTCTATTGCAGCTGCTCAGCCCTACTCTTTAGAATAAAGCAGCCATAAACACTATCTAACAAACAGTCTGGGAGCTGGAGTTAGCATACTGGCCATGGTTTACCAACCCCTGTTCCAGAGGAAATGAAAAATCCCTTTCTCAGCTGGGCATGCTGCCTCATGCCTGTAATTTCAGCACTTTGGGAAGCTGAGGCAGGAGGATTGCTCAAGCCCAGGAGGTTGGGGGTGTAGTGAGCTATGATTGTGCCACTGTACTCCAGCCTGGGTGACAGAGCAAGATCCTGTCTCTTTAAAAAAAGGAAAAAAGAACACTTGGCCAGGTGCGATGGTTCATGCCCATGATCCCAGCACTTTGGGAGGCCAAGGCGGGTGGATCACCTGAGGTCAAGAGTTCGAGACTAGCCTGGCCAACATGGTGAAACCCTGTCTCTACTAAAAATACAAAAAAGTAGCCAGGCATGGTGGTAGGCACCTGTAATCCAAGCTTCTTGGGAGGCTGAGGCAGGAGAATCACTTGAACCCAGGAGGCGGAGGTTACAGTGAGCTGAGATCGCGCCATTGCACTCCAGCCTGGGCAACAAAAGTGAAATTCTGTTTCAAAAAACAAAAAAACAAACCCACACTTTCTGAACCTCAGCTTCCACATCTGTAAAATAGGTGATCTAGTGCCCGCCTACTTCCTAGGTGGCAGTGAGGACTTAAAATGGTAAAGTATACAAAGTGCTGAACCTAGTACTCGGTGGGGGTGGTGCAGGGGGGTTCTCACTTTGTTGCCCAGGTGGGTCTAGAATTCCGGGGCTCGAGTGATCCTCTCACCTTGGTCTCTCAAAGTTCTGGGATTACAGGCACGAGGCATGAGCCACTGAGCCTGGCCTGATTATTAGTATTAATAGTTGCTCAACAGGCTACACACAGTGACTCATGCCCGTAATCCCAGCACTTTGGGAGGCTGAGGCAGGCGGATCACAAGATCAAGAGATCGAGACCATCCTGGCCAACATGGTGGTGAAACCCCATCTCTACTAAAAATACAAAAATTAGCCGGGCGTGGTAGTGCACACCTGTAATCCCAGCTACTTGGGATGCTGAGGCAGGAGAATCCCTTGAACCTGGGAAGCAGAGGTTGCAGTGAGCCGAGATTGGGCCACTGCACTCCAGCCTGGGCAACAGAGCGAGACTCCATCTCAAAAAAAAAAAAATTGTTTAACAAACAGAAAGTGCCTTTATTTTTTTGAGATAGGGTCTCACTCTGTTACCCAGGCTGGAAGGCAGTGGCACGATCATGGCTCACTGCAGCCTCATCCTCCCTGGGTTCAGGTAATCTTCCTTCCATCTCAGCCTCCCAAGTAGCTGGAACTATAGGGATGTGCCACCATGCCCAGCTAACTTTAAAAAAAAATTTGTAGAGATAGGATCTCACTGTGTAGACCAGACTGATCTCAAACTCTTTCCCTCAAGTGATCTGCCTGCCTCGGCCTCCCTAAGTGTTGGGATTACACCCACAAGCCACCACACTTGGCCAGAAAGTGCTTCCAAATATTAACTCACTTACACTTCATAACATCCTACAAGATAGGTAGCATCGCCGGGCGCGGTGGCTCAAGCCTGTAATCCCAGCACTTTGGGAGGCCGAGGCGGGTGGATCACGAGGTCAAGAGATCGAGACCATCCTGGTCAACACGGTGAAACCCCGTCTCTACTAAAAATACAAAAAAGTAGCTGGGCATGGTGGTGCATGCCTGTAATCCCAGCTACTCAGGAGGCTGAGGCAGGAGAATTGCCTGAACCCAGGAGGCGGAGGTTGCGGTGAGCCGAGATCGCGCCATTGCACTCCAGCCTGGGTATCAAGAGAGAAACTCCGTCTCATAAAAAAAAAAAAAAAAAAAAAAAAAAAAAGATAGGTAGCATCACCCCCAGTTTACACATAAGGAAATTGAGGCCCAGCAGTTATTAGCTCAAGTCAGTCTGGCCTCAGAGCCCATAATTTTAACCAGGCCTCTCTTTCTCATTATCCCATTTAACCCTCACAGCAATTCTTTGAGACAGCAATTACTGCCCCCGTTTTGCAGATTTGGAAACTGAGGTTCAGTATGAGGAAGTAACTGGTCCAAGTAAGTAAACATGGGCTCCACTGATCACGTGAGGCCAAGCTGGATTGCTGCCCAACATGTCAACATGCGCTGCCCTGGCTCCCTCCTCCCTCGCTGGGTCTCCAGCTGTGTTTTCTTTGGATCTCTGCATGGCTTGGAGAAGCTGCGTCAGCCCATCTCCTCCCCTGCCCATTCCCCACCCCCAACGCCCACCCAAGCTACCCCTCAGGAAGTGACCCCCTTCTTCTCACTCTGCCGTAGCTCATGGGCACTGCAGCTCCTGTGCCTGTGTTGGTCAGCATGGGCATGCCTGGGGACATGTGACGGGGCAGTATCTGAGGAGGACAGATCTCAGGCCAGGAAGACCCTGATTACATCTCTCTAAACAGGCGAAAGGATCATTTGTTTCCAGGATGCAGCTGGACATTTACCAAATGGGGAAAAGGAATCTGAAGGACTGGAGCTTGCTGAGTTCAGTCAGGGCAAAACTGTGGAGTGGCTTTTTGTGATTTCTAAAGCTGGGAGACCTGGTGTTTTCTTCTTTCTTTCCCATTTTCTCCTTGAAGGCCAGTTCCCTTTCTGTGTGAAGAACAGGCCACCTGGTGTCTGAAGTCACTTCCAGATTTGAAACTCAAGGATTCTAGGGCTCCTTACAAGGTGGTACTTTCCCAAGGTCCTAGATCCTGAGTCATTGCATTCCCACACCTGGTGCCTCTCCATTGGGGCTTGGATGCAACTTTGGGCAGCTAGCTCTTTCTTTCTGGCTTCCCTTTTCTTCACATTCCTCCCTCCTTCCCAGTTCCTAAGCCTCTGTCAGCTTAGGCTGACTCTGACTCATGGGGCCCTCTTTCCGTGGTCCTCTAAGCCTCAAAACTATGCTTTCATTGCACTGCACATGAGCTTTCCAGCCTCTACTTGTTTCGAGAAAGAGATGGAGGATCCACAACAGTGCTGTCTAGATGTTTGAATTTCATAAGCCAGTTATAACACTTCAAAGTAAGTAAAGGGAGGGGGCCCCAAAGCTAGGGATTTTTTCCTTTGATAATAAGGGATAGGCCATCATCTTCAGCCTAAGCTTGTCCTTTTTCTGCAGGGCCTGCTGAAATGTTACAAGCAGCAGCCAAGATAATCCAACTTGAATTTTTCCAGGTGCTCTAATACTGCAGTCTTTGGAGTCCCCACATAACCCAGGCTTTGGTCTAACAAGGATTGCTAACACATAGCCAGGAATCATGAGGCTATCACTGCCCTTTGGCCGCCTTCTTCTCCTCCACCGAGCTAGATCCATATTTTAGCTCCCCTCCAACCCTGTGAAGTACCAAATCCTGCTCCTTTTCCAAATTTCTCCATCACAGGTCATGGCATTAGCTTTACCCAGTGCTCAAGTCAAAAATATACGAGTCATCCTTGACTTTTTTTTTTTTTTATACCCCACATCAGCAAACACCAGTATCTCTAACTCCAAAAGATGCCTCACCTTACGTCTGTAATCAAAGCACTTTGGGAGAATGACGCGAGAGGATCACTTGAGCCTAGGGGTTCAAGACTAGCCTGGGCAACATACTGAGACTTTGTTTATACAAAAAATAATTAGCCAGGTTTGGTGGCACACACCAGTAGTCCCAACTACTTTGGAGGCTGAGGTTAGTGGATTGCTTGAGCCCAGGAGGTCAAGGCTGCAGTGAGCTGTGATTGTGCCGTTGCACTCCTGCGTGGGTGATAGAGCAAGACTCTGCCTTTAAATAAAAAAAAAAAAAGGGCCGGGCGCGGTGGCTCAAGCCTGTAATCCCAGCACTTTGGGAGGCCGAGGTGGGTGGATCACGAGGTCAAGAGATCGAGACCATCCTGGTCAACACGGTGAAACCCCGTCTCTACTAAAAATACAAAAAATTAGCTGGGCATGGTGGCGTGTGCCTGTAATCCCAGCTACTCAGGAGGCTGAGGCAGAAGAATTGCCTGAACCCGGGAGGCGGAGGTTGCGGTGAGCCGAGATCGCGCCATTGCACTCCAGCCTGGGTAACGAGCGAAACTCCATCCCCCCAAAAAAAAAAAAAATACCCCACATCTATACAGTTCTCTCCATCAGCACCAACACTGCTCCAGGCCATTTTCATTGATTACCAGGACAACCTCCCTCATCTCCCTGTAAGTCTAGTCTCGCTGCATCAATTTAAGTGATATTTTAAAAAGCAGAAATCATAGAATTTTCCTAGACTGCTCAGCATCTTCTCCATCACACTCAAAATAAAACCCAGACTCTGGCCACGCCCCCTGGAAACACTGCAGGTGATCTAGCCCCTGCCTACCTTCCTCTCTAAGCCTGTCTTCTCCCACTGTTGGGAACACATCAAGCACGCCTCAGGCTTTCCTTAATTCTTTTCTCCACCAGACACATCATCCCACACACATACCCGTGCAAAATTACTCAGATCCCTACTCAGATGTCACCCCCACAGAGAGGCCCCTCTGTGTCATTACCTGTTGTTCTGTTTGTTTAATTCTTTATTGCCTGTTTCTTCCAGTAGACTGTAAGCTCCCCAGGGCGGGGACAGGAGCCTGCCACTGTTAGTCATGGCCGTATGTCCAGTGCCCAGCCCCAGCACAGAGTCTGGTACACAGAAAGTGCCAATAGATGTCTGTTGAATTCAAAAATGGGTGTTATTATCATCCCTAGACCCTTCAAAAGGAGCAGCTTTTATGGTGCTCTCTGTGACCCTGATCTAATCCCCAGCTGAGCCTCTAAGCTCTGTGCTTCCTGCTGGTACCACCCATTTTCTTGCATTTATCCGGAATTATCTGGAGCTGGTCTGCAGCCAAGAATGTTGTACTTACCTAATCTTTCCAGAGAACTGAGAGATGCCTAAGGTCATGGGAGGTATCCCCATAGGATCTCAGTCGGCTGAGCAGAAATCGGGACTCCTTGACCTAACCCACCCCCAGGCCCCTTCTAACCTTCCAGCAGGTCGGTCTACTCTGGGACCCTGCATGTACCTTCTTGTGGGGGTGTCTTGTCTCCCACCTATGTGTTTCCCGGTGTGGGAGAGGCTGCTGGCCAGCTGGAGCTCCCTCTCAGTGCCCTGGAGGACACAACTTCAGACTTGAATTTAGATCACTGGTTCCCAACCCTTTTGCACATTAGTAGCTTTTAAAATCAGGAGGTTTCTGTTTGGTTTTGAATACCCATGCCTGGGCTCCAGTCCCCAAGCTTCTGGTTTAATGGGTTTGGGATGGAGCCAGGGAATTGGTGGGTGTTTTTTGTAAAAAGCTCTGTAGTATGATATAATAATAATAATAATAATAATAATAATAAAAAAGGCCAGGCGTGGTGGCTCAGGCCTGTAATCCAAGCCCTTTGGAGGCCAAGGCGGGCGGATCACCCGAGGTCGGGAGTTCAAGACCAGCCTGACCGTCTTTAAAAAACAAAACAAAACAAAAAAAAACCCGCCTTTAAAAAAAGAAAAAACAACACTAATACTCACAAGGGTCACAGAGAAACTAGTACCTTCATATATTGTTGGCAGAAATGTAAAATGGTACCGCTGCTTTGGAAAATAGTTTAGCAGTTTCTTTAAAAGTTGAACACAGTCCGGGGTGGTGGCTTATGCCTGTAATCCCAGCACTTTGGGAGGCTGAGGCGGGCAAATCATCTGAGGTCAGGAGTTTGAGACCAGCCTGGCCAACATGGTGAAATCCCAGCTCTACTAAAAATAAAAAAATTAGCTGGGTGTGGTTTCGGGCACCTGTAATCCCAGCTACTCAGAAGGCTGAGGCAGGATTTCTTGAACTCAGGAGATGGAGGTTGCAGTGAGCCAAGATGATGCCACTGTACTCCAACCTGGATGACAGAGCAAGACTCTGTCTAAAAAAAAAAACAAAAAAAAAAACCCACAAATTTACCACACAGCAATTTTGCTCCAAAGAGTCTACCCAGAAAAAATAAAAATGTATGCACTTGTACATGAATGTTGATAGTAGTGTTATTCATAATAGCCAAAAGGTGGAAGCAATCCAACTATCAATTGGTAAACAAATAGAATGTGGTGTATCTGTATAATGCAACATTATTCAGCAATAAAAAAAGAATGAACTGCTGATGTATGCTTCAAAATGTATGCAGCTCCAAAACATAATGCAAAGTGAAAGATGCAAGCTATAAAACACCACATCTTGTGTGATTCTATTTATATGAAATGTCCAGAAAAGGCAGCTCTATAGAGACAGAGAGCAGGCCAGTGGTTACTAGGGGCTGACAGTGGGAACAGGAGCTGACTGCAAACAAGCCCAAGAAATCTTTTAGGGTAATGGAAATGCTCTAAAACAGAGCTGTGGTGACTACTGTATAACGCTACACATTTACTAAAAATATCTTTCAATTGTATATTTATTTACTTATTATTATTTAGTAGAGACAAGGTCTTGTCCAAATTGGTCTCTAACTTCTGGGCTCAAGCAGTCCTCCTGCCTTAGCCTCCAAAAATGCTGAGATTATAGGTGTGAGCCATTGTGCCTGGCCAGAATTGTATATTTATTTATTTATTTATTTATTGAGATGGAGTCTCACTACAACCTCCATCTACTTAGTTCAAGCGATTCTCCTGTCTCAGCCTCCCCAGTAGCTGGGATTACAGGCACCCACCACCATGCCCAGCTAATTTTTGTATTTTTTTTTTTTTTTTGAGAAGGAGGTTCCCTGTTGTTGCCCAGGCTGGAGTGCAATGCGCAATCTCAGCTCACTGCAATCTCCACCTCCCGGGTTCAAGGGATTCTCCTGCCTCAGGATCCGGGATTACAGGCATATACCACCATGTCCAGCTAATTTTGTATTTTTAGTAGAGATGGCATTTCACCATGTTGGTCAGGCTGGTCTCAAACTCCTGACCTCAGGTGATCCGCCCACCTCGGCCTCCAAAAGTGCTGGGATTACAGGTATGAGGCACTGCACCCGGCCTAGTTTTTGTATTTTTAGTAGAAATGGAGTTTCACCATGTTAGTCAGGCTGGTCTCCAACTCCTGACCTTAGGTGATCCACCATCTTGGCCTCCCAAAGTGCTGGAATTACAGGTGTGACAGAGTTATATACGTAAAACAGGTAAGTCTTGTAGTCTGTAAATTATACCCTAATAACATTGTTAAAAAAAAAGATTTTCCTAGCTGGGGTTGAGATCTCTGGGTTAGATGTGTCCTGGGAGCTCCACTGGGACCCAGGCTTGGTGGGGTGTCCTCTTTCTCTCCTTTCTAGGTCAGTTTTCTGTGATCTCAGAGTTTTCAGGAAGCTACTAGCTTTAGCTCTTGTTTTTTATTTATTTATTTTTTCCGGAGAAGTCTGGAATTCTGCAGACTCAGCTCATATGGGAGTAAACATCCCAGCTCTTGGCCACTCTTCCTGGAGTGCAAAAATGAGCATCAGGGAATGGATGGAGAGTGGAGGGGACCACCACAGGCGGCCTCACCCCATCCTGATATGAACAAATGCCACCTGGGATGCTGAGCACTAACTCAGAACAAAGGGCTGAATCTGGACTCCGAGGCCTTAGTAAGATCTGCACCTCTCTAGCTCCCTGGCTGTGCTCAGGTTGACCAGCTCTCCAAACACATCATATCCCCCTGCTTTTTTTTTTTTTTTTTTTTTTTAGAAGGAATCTCGCTCTGTTGCCCAGGCTGGGGTGCAATGGCACTATCTCAGCTCATTGCAACCGCCGCCTCCCGAGTTCAAATGATTTTCCTGCCTCAGCCTCCAGAGTAGCTAGGATCACCGGCGTCTGCCACCATGCCCAGCTAATTTTTTTTTAATATCACACTTGTCCCTTATTTTCTTTTTTTTTTTAATAATGCCCAGCTAACTTTATGTATTTTTAGTAGAGTTTCACTATGTTGACCAGGCTGGTCTTGAACTCCTGACCTCATGATCCACCTGCCCAGCCTCCCAAAGTGCTGGGATCACAAGCGTGAGCCACCGCACCCGGCCTCACACCATCCCTTTCTATACCTCCAGGCCTCGCACAGACTGTGCCCCCGCCCTTTTCCTCGCCTACCTGGAATATCTGTTCTTCCAACAAGAGTCAGCTTATTGTTATCTCCTCTGAAGCCTTCTCCTTTGTGTGTCCACCGCCCCCGGCCCCTGCCATCCCTCCAGAGCCCTTATC
The DNA here is from genome assembly GCF_009761245.1 of Sapajus apella. NCBI lineage: Eukaryota > Metazoa > Chordata > Mammalia > Primates > Cebidae > Sapajus > Sapajus apella. The sequence goes on from NW_022439059.1 coordinate 9,184, forward strand.
TCTCTGTGGCAGAGGGTTTATTTATCTGTCTGCCTCCCACACTGCTGGGTGGGCTCCCTGAAGACAGACTGTCTGTCTGTCTGTCTGATTTATCGCTTATTCTCAAGACTCTAGGACAGGCTGAGGGAAGAAATGGCGGAAACAGTACACCACATCAGACGCTTCCAGGGCCAGGAAGACCAAGGGAAACGCCCCATTTCTCTCAACTATTCTTGGCCTAAATAGCTTCTCTCATCTGGTCCCAGAATGGCCCGAGAGCCACTCCCTGTGGGAACCATAGTTGAGGTGGAAGCCTCCTTTCCACAGCTTTCCTGGGGCCAGGCCCACTTCGCTTGAAAACTGCCTTCACATAATTTAAACCTCAGGGTGGGGTCTATAGGCAGCTCAAGCCCAGCACAGGCGGGGGCAACTGGAGTGGAATCCCGGTTGCCAGGACCTCGGGATGAAATGTGTGGTTCCCTCTCGGCAGCTTCTTGCTGTAGTGGCAGAGAGCACGGGGATTAAGCCATGTGGACACCTGAGTTGGTTGTTTATGTTTCTGCTTTAGTGTGGAGGCTGGGCTTGGTCCTGAGTTGAGGTGGGGATTCTCAGAGACCCTGGCAGCTAGTGACCAGCCAGGAGTGGTGACGTAATTTTCAGGGCTAGGGCTGGACGTGGTGGCTCATGCCTGTAATCCCAGCATTTTGGGAGGCCAAGGTGGGTGGATCACCTGAGGTCGGGAGCATGAGACCACCCTCGACAACATGGTGAAAACCCGTCTCTACTAAATATACAAAAATTACCTGGACCCAGTGGCACACACACCTGTAGTCCCAGCTACTGGGGAGGCTGACGCAAGAGAATCCCTTGAACCTGGGAGGCAGAGGTTCCAGTGAGCTGAGATTTTGCCACTGCACTCCAGCCTGGGCAACTGAGCAAGACTCCATCTCAAAAAACAATATTCAGGGCTCAGTGCAAAATGAAAATGTGGGACTTTTGTTCAAAAATTAAGATTTTTAAGATGGTGACAGCAGAACATTAAACCAAACACAGACCTTTTTATTATTTTCATTTTATTTTTTGAGACAGGGTCTGCAGTACAGTGGTACAATCATGGCTCACTACAGCCTCGAATTCCTGGACTCAAGCAGTCATCCCCTGCCTCAGCCTCCTAAGTAGTTAGAGCTGCAGGAGCAGCAGTATGTCCAGCTAATTTTGTGTGTGGGGTTTTGTTGTTGTTGTTTGTAGATATAGGGCTCTATGTTGTGCCGGGATTATAGGCATGAGCCACCATATCAGTAAGCATGAGCCTTTCTAAATCTATGCAGCCAGCCCTGGTACCAGATAGAACTGAAGCAGGAGTATTCCTTGAGGCCAGGAGTTTGAGACCAGCCTGGGCAACACAGTGAGATCTTGTCTCTACAAAATTTTATTAAAGAAAATTAGAGGCCGGGAGCAGTGGCTCAAGCCTATAATCCCAGCACTGTGGGAGGCCGAGGCGGGTGGATCACGAGGTCAAGAGATTGAGACCATCCTGGTCAACATGGTGAAACCCTGTCTCTACTAAAAATACAAAAAATTAGCTGGGCATGGTGGTGCCTGCCTGTAATCCCAGCTATTCAGGAGGCTGAGGCAGGAGAATTGCCTGAACCCGGGAGGCGGAGGTTGCGGTGAGCCGAGATTGTGCCATTGCACTCCAGCCTGGGTAACAAGAGCGAAACTGTCTCCAAAAAAAAAAA
>NW_022439060.1:0-1410 GCF_009761245.1 Sapajus apella
AGGGTTCAGAAGAAAATACTTGTTAAGCAAACTTTGCTTAAGTTTCTGTCTTTCCTCCAGACCCCTGGACTCTGCTCCACATCCAGCCTTAGCAAACATACAACCCCTCTTAATGTCCCTTCCAAGAACTGGCTGACTTCAGGGTACAACATTCTCATATCTTGCCACCCTCCATTCTGCCCCTCCTCTCCCACCTTCTTTCTCATGTTGCTTGCTCCTCCGTATCAATGACAACCCTTTTCAGCCTGACTTGTGAGACGTTTGCAGAGATTGTTTAGTGATCCCTCATTGCAACACTATTTTACTAATTATTTTTTTTTGAGACAGAGTCTCACTTAGTCACCCAGGCTGGGATGCAGTGCCATGATGTCAGCTCACTGCAACCTCTGCCTCCTGGGTTCAAGCAATTCTCCTGCCTCTGCCCCCTGAATTGCTGAGACCCGCCACTACACCCAGCTAATTTTTTGTATTCGTAGTAGAGACAGGGTTTCACCATGTTGACCAGGCTGGTCTCCAACTCCTGAGCTCAAGAGCTTCATATGCCTTGGCCTCTCAAAGTGCTGGGATTAAAGGTGTGAGCCACCAGGCCTGGCCACATTACTTTGAACAAAGTTACTTCATACCTACATCTAAATTTATTTTATTTTATGATATGGAAAAACAGCCCCCAAACAATAACAATTAAATCCTGACTGAGGACATCACAACCCTCCTCCCATCGGAAGTCTCACTGCATCTCACTGCATCTGCTCATGGAACCCCACAGTTGAGATGGTGACATATACTTTGACCCAGCTTACAGACATTACGATAACTCTTACAAGTAGGCCCAGCCAAAGAAATGTTTTGACTCTTTCCTGGAAGTCTCCAATTGTTCCCCTGAATTAAACACAAAACAAAGCAACAAAACAAACAAAAAAACCAAAGTTTAGAAGCGTTGGCCTCAGAGTTGGTTTTACAGCAAGACATATGTTATCAAGTTAGTTCCTTAATTACTTACTATGTCAATCAGATTGAGCTAATAATACAAAATGGTAATTGTTTTTAAACATGTAAGTTTTGCTTTGTATATTTTGAGCATACATTATCGGGTGTTTCCAATTATTGAAATGGTTTATCTTCCGTAAAACATTTTATCCGGAATCAGGAATCCACCGATTTACTTTCTGTCAAAATAGATTTCCTTTTTTCTGTTCTAGAATTTCATAAGAATGAAATAATGGATACTTATTATGAATAATTTTTTCCTGGAGATTGGCATTTATACAATTTTACTTCTTCTTGTTAGTTTTACATTGTTTAATTATTCTTTAAGTGATATACCCAGGGACCACAATGTATATCCTTGACCCACTAGTACGTATCCTAAGTCAGTACATTTATTACTTTTTTTTTTTTTTTTTTTTTGAG
>NW_022439060.1:1510-2191 GCF_009761245.1 Sapajus apella
TTTTTTTTTTTTTTTTTTTTGAGACGGAGTTTCACTCTCGTTACCCAGGCTGGAGTGCAATGGCGCGATCTCGGCTCACCGCAACCTCCGCCTCCTGGGTTCAGGCAATTCTCCTGCCTCAGCCTCCTGAGTAGCTGGGATTACAGGCACGCGCCACCATGCCCAGCTAATTTTTTGTATTTTTAGTAGAGACGGGGTTTCACCATGTTGACCAGGATGGTCTCGATCTCTTGACCTCATGATCCACCCGCCTCGGCCTCCCAAAGTGCTGGGATTACAGGCTTGAGCCACCGCGCCCGGCCACATTTATTACTTTAATACAACTTGTATCTAAAGTTGAAAGGACCTTAGAACATTTTACACCATTTACCTCATTCCTACATTTTGTGCTATTGTTTCCATGTATTGTATTTCTTAGTAGGTTTAAGAACTTACCAAACATTATTAACATTTATTATTATTCGATTAAAATACAATATTTACTCAGATTAATCATACTTTTGGTATTTTCAATGTTCCTTCCTATTCCACCTCTGTTCCTCCATTTGAAACCATATTTTTTCTGTCTGAATAGTTCACTACAGCAATCCTTTTCTTTTACAAAATTTCAATCTCAACTTTTATTATTATTATTATTATTATTATTTTTGAGACGGAGTTTCACTCTTGTTGCCCAGGCTG
>NW_022439060.1:2291-2581 GCF_009761245.1 Sapajus apella
TTTGAGACGGAGTTTCACTCTTATTGCCCAGGCTGGCAGCAATGGCGCGATCTCGGCTGACCGCAACCTCTGCCTCCTGGGTTCAGGCAATTCTCCTGCCTCAGCCTCCTGAGTAGCTGGGATTACAGGCATGCACCACCATGCCTAGCTGAATTTTTGTATTTTTAGTAGAGACGGGGTTTCACCATGTTGACCAGGATGGTCTTGATCGCTTGACCTCGTGATCAAGTCAGTTCTATGAACAGGCATGGTGGCGCGTGCCTGTAATCCCAGCTACTCAGGAGGCTGAG
>NW_022439060.1:2681-10899 GCF_009761245.1 Sapajus apella
AAATGTGTAATGATCAAATCAGGATAACTAGCAAATCAATCACCTCGAACAGTTGTCATGGTTTTTTACAACCATAAGGTTTTTAAGATTTCACTTTCTTTATTTTCAAATCAACTTCATTGAGAATAATTTACATATAATAAAATGCACCCATTTTAAATGTACACTTTGAGGAGTTTTAACAAGATGTATAAATCTGTGTAACCATCACGATAATTAAGACATAAACATTTCCTTCAACCTGATATTCCCTTGTACTCTGTTGGAGTAAACCACTCCTCTCCAGGAATCCACCGATTTACTTTCTGTCAAAATAGATTTGCTTTTTTCTGTTCTAGAATTTCATAAGAATGAAATAATGGATACTTATTATGAATAATTTTTTCCTGCCTATGACTTGTCTATTCATTATTTCAAAAATAAATTTTTCAAGAACATAAGTTTTAAAGTTGGATGAAATCAAAATGATCACATTTTTCCTTTATAATTTGTGCTTTCCTTTTGTTTTGTTTTTGTTTTTATGTGTGTTTGTGACAGATCTCACTCTGTTGCCAGGCTGGATTGCAGTGGCACAATCCTGACTCACTGCAACCTGTGCCTCCTGGGTTCAAGTGATTCTCAGGCCTCAGCCTCCAGGCCAATTTGTACATTTTGTATCCTCATTAAGTAATTTTTGCCTGTGCATGGTGGCTCATGCCTGTGATTCCAGCTCTTTGGAGGACTGAGCGGGACGGATCCCTTGAACTCAGAAGTTTAAGACTAGTATGGGCAGATGAAGAGACTCTGTCTCTTTAATAAAAAACACAAAAATTAGCTGAGCATGGTGGTGCAAGACTGTCGTCCCAGCCATTTCAGGGGGTGAGGTGGGAGGATGGCTTGAGCCCAGGAGGTGGAGGATGTAGTGAGCTGTGACTGTGCCACTGCACTACAGCTTTGGTGACAGAGAAAGACCCTATGTCAAGGGAAATTAAAAAACAAAACAGAACAGAACAAAACAAAACAAAACAAAACAAAAAAAACCGAAAGAAATTTTTGCTTACTCAAGTCCTCACAAATTTTCTCCTGGGTTTTCTTTAAAAGTTTTGTGGCTTTAACTTTTGCATTTAGATCTACAATCTGTTCCGAGTTAATCTTTGTTTACAGAGTAAACAAAGTATCAAACTTCATTTATTTTCACATCAATATCCTGTTAGTCCAGCACAATTGGTTGAAAAGACTATCCTATTTGAAGTAATTAATTTGGCACCTTTGTGAAAAACCGATTGGTCACATATATGTGGGCCTATTCTTAATCAATTCTGTTTCTTTGCTCTGTATATCCTGTGCTAAAACAACACTCTCTTAATTAGCTTTATAGTTAAGTCTTGAAATCAGTTGGAAATAAAGTCTTTCCAACTTTCTTCTCTGAAAAAAAAATTGTTTTGGCTGTTCTATGTCCTTTGCATACATATGTAATTTTTAAACCAGCTTGTCAAATTTTGCTGAAAAGTTTGTTATGATATTGATTGAGATGGTGAATCTGTAGATCAACGTGGGGAGAACTGACATCTTAAAATTTTCAAACCTCTAATCCATTAACATGGCCTCACTCTCTATTTATTTATAGTCTTCTGTAATTTCTCTCAGCAGTGTTTTGAGGTTTTTAGTATACAGAACTTATACTTATTTTGTTAAACTTATCCCTAATATTATATGTTTTTGATATTAGTGTGAATGGGACTTTTTTTTTTTGAGATAGAGTCTCACTCAGTTGCCCAGGCTGGGGTGCAGTGGTGTGATCTCGGTTTACTTCCACCTCTTAAGTTCAAATGATTCTTCTGCTTCAGCCTCCCGAGTACCTGGGATCACTGGGGCCCATCAACACACCCAGCTAATTTTTGTATTTTTAGTGGAGATGGGTTTTCACCATGTTGGCCAAGCTGGTCTCGAAATCCTTACCTCTTGATCTGCCCACCTCAGCCTCCCAAAGTGCTGGGATTACAGGTGTGAGCCACCACACCCAGCCTGAGCTGTTTTTAAAATTACAGTTTTCAGTTGTTTATTGTTTGCATTGATCTTGTATTCTGTGACCTTGTTAAGGTGACTTGTTCATTCAAATATCTTTATTAATTAATTTATTTTTTAAATTGCATTTTAGGTTTTGGGGTACATGTGAAGAACATGCAAGATTTTTGTATAAGTACATACATGGCAGTGTGATTTGCTGCCTTCCTCCCCTTCACCTATATCTGGCATTTCTCCCCATGCTATCTCTCCCCAACTCCCCGCCCCCATCTTTTTTTTTTTAATGTACACAATCATGTTGCTTTTCAATACAAACAATTTTACTTCTTAATTACCAACGCATCTGCATTCTCTCTTTTTATTGACTTATTTCACTGGCTGGAGCCTCCAACAAATGTTCAGCAGAAGCCCTTTTTCTGATTTTACAGGGAAAACATTCAGTTTTTAACCATTTTGTTTGATGTTAACTGTAGGTTTTTTGTAATACCCTTTAACATGATGGACAAGTTCCCTTTTTATCCTACTTTTCTAAGTTTCATGGAGAATAGGGGTTGAAGTTTGTCAAATGCTCTTCATGAATTCATTAGGATGATTGCAATTTTTTTCTTCTATAAATAAAATAAATTACATCGATTTCATCTTTTAGAATTTAAGATTTAAATTAACTTTGTATGACTTGAAAAAGCTCCAACTTGTCGATATGTCTTATCCTGTTTATATATTGCTGGGTTTTGTTTGCTAATATATGTCAAGCATTTCTTTTGCATTTATTTGTTTGCTTTGGTATTGTCTATTTCTGATTTTGGTACCAGAGAGACAGTAGCCTCATAAAACGAGTTGTGCTGTGCTCCCACTCTCTATTTTATGAAAATGTTTTAATTTCATTAAATGTTAGAATTAAGCAGAGAAGCCATCTGGGCACAAATAAATTTGTTCATGTTTTGAGGGCATAGGAGGTTAATTATGAATCCAAATTCTTTAAAAGATATAGAAATATTCCAATTTTTAATATCTCTTTGGATCTATTTTGGTAATCTGTGTGTTCTTTTTTAAGTATATATTTTATTGTACTTTAGATCCTGGGGTACATGTGCAGATCATGCAGGGTTGTTGCATAGGTACATACATGGCAATGTGGTTTTTTTTTTTGAGATAGAGTCTTCCCCTGTTTCCCAGGCTGGAGTGCATTGGTGTAATCTTGGCTCACTTCAACCTGCACCTCCCACGTTTAAGTGATTCTCCTCTCTCAGCCTCTCAAGTAGCTGGGATTACAGGTGCACACCACCACATGTGGATAATTTTTTGTATATTTAGTAGAGGCGAAATTTTCCTATGTTGCCCAGGTTGGTTTCAAACTTCTGACCTCATGATCTGCCCACCTTGGCCTCCCAAAATTCTGGGATTATAGGTGTGAGCCACTGCACTCAGCTGATAATTTGTGTTTGTAAAGAAATTTTTCTCTTTTGTTTAAATTGTCAATTTTTGTCATAACATTGTTTTATAATATTCCCTTGTTATTCTTTTTTATACTATTAAGATCTATAGTGATGCCTAATCTTGGTAATTTGTATTTTTGCCATATTTTGAAATCAAGTTAGCTACAGATTTATTAATTTTTTGAAATTTTAATTCATTTTTCTCCATCTATTTTTAAATTTTATTTCTCCTCTTCTTTTTCCTTTCATCTTCTTTCAATTTAATTTGCTCTTCTCTTTTTAGCTATGTAAGTTAGAATCTTAAAACATTGGTGTTAAAGCTTTTATCTTTTATTTAACTTTTCATTTTTGTTTCAGGGGTACATGTGCAGGTTTATTATATAGGTAAGTTGAGTCTTGCAGGGGTTTACTGTACAGATTATTTCACCACCGATTAATGAGCATAGTATCCGATAGCTAGTTTTATGATCCTCACCCTCCTCCCACACTCAACCGTCAAGTAGGCCCTGGTGTCTGTTGCTCTCTTCTTTCTGTCCATGTGCACTCAGTGTTTAGCTCCCACTTATAAGTGAGAACATGCAGTATTTGATTTTCTGTTCTGCATTAGATTGCTTAGGATAATGGCCTCCAGCTCTATCCATGTTGCTGCAGAAGACATGATGTCATTCTTTTTTATGTCTGCATAGTATTTCATGGTGTATATGTACCACATTTTCTTTATCCAGTCTATCATTGCTGGTACTTAGGTTGATTCCATGTCTTTTTTATTGTGAATAGTGCTGTGATGAACATATGTATTCATAGGACTTTATGATTCATATTCCTTTGGGCATATACCCAATAGATTGCTGGGTAACATACTAGTTCTGCTATACGTACTTTGAGTAATCTCCAGACTGCTTTTCACAGTGGAAGGATTCCCTTTTCATTAACTGTTGCTGGGATAACTGGCTAGCGAATGCAGAGGATTGAAACTGGACCCCTTCCTTTTACTGTATGCAAAAATCATCTCAAGATGGATTGAAGGCTTAACCTTAAAACCTAATGGGTTTATGGTGCCATAAAGACCCTTGAAGAAAATCTGGAAGATACCATTGTGGATATAGGTCCTCAAAGATTTCGTGACAAAGATGCCAAAAGCAATGGTAACAAAAACAAACATTGACAAATGGGACCTAATTAAACTAAAGAACATTTGGAAAGTGAAAGAATCTAACAAAGTAACAAACAACCTACAAAATGGGAGAAAATATTTGCAAACCATGCACCCATCAAAGGGCTAATCCACAGAATCTATAAAAAACTTAAATTAACAAGCAGAAAGCAATCACATAACAAAGTGAGCAAAGGACACAAACAGTTTTCAAAAGAAGGCATATACATGGCCAATAAGCATATGAAAATACGCTCAACATCACTGCGCATTAGAGACCTAACCACAATGACAATTCTCGGTATTTCTTTTGTTTTCAATTTCAGCACGTTATAAATATTGTTCATTGCCTTTTGGTTTGTATTGTTTGTTAAAAGAAGTTAGTATTGTCATCTCTTTGTTCTCCTAATATAACTTGTTTTACTGGATACTTTAAGATTTTTCTCTTTATCATCCTTTTTCAGTAATTACTGAAATCTAATTAGATTCTAAGGTAGCTTGCTTGGTGTGTATTTTCTGTATTTATATTTCTTGGAGCAAGTTCTGTCATGTGGAGCTGTATATTTAGGCTTTTATCAAATTGAGAAGTAGTAGCCACTATTTTATTCAAACACTTTTTTTTGTTTAAACTTCCCAACACACACACACACACACACACACACACACACACACTCTCTCTCTCTCTCTCTCTCTCACACACCCCACATGCACAGAGTCTCTCTTTTTCTTTTGCTTTAGGTTTTAAAATTAAATATATGTTAGGTAACTTGATATTGCTCCACCTGTCATCAAGGTTTTAAAGTTTTTTTAGCCTGTGTTCTTCCTCTGCTTCAGTTTCTATTATGCTTTCGAGTTCACTTATTTTTCTACATAACCTAATGTTATACTAAGCCCTCAATAGCTTTTTCGCCTTAAATATACATTTTTCACACTACAATTTTATTTACTTCTTCTTAAAATAGTTTCCATGCATTCTTTTTTTGTTCACAGTTTGCTTTAAATCCTTGAACATGTTTCTAACAGCTACTCAAAAGCCCCTTTCTGTAGATTTCATTATCATTGTTATTTTTGCTTCTGTTTCCATAGACCCTTTGGGTGTTATGTTGTGGAGTTTCTGAATTTTGATTTTGTCCTTTGCAGAGTTTTGCAATTTCTTTGTTAGGAATTTGATAAGTAACTTGGGAATCAGCTTGGCCCAGTTGATATTTGCTTTTAAACTTTGTTAGGTGAAGCCTCACAATAGCTGTTATTCTAGAGCTAGTTTGTTTCTGCTTCCAGGAAGGTGCCATCCACCTATGGGTTCTCTTGTACCTCCCGAGTGTTCAATGAGTTTTCTTACTCAGGTTCATCAGAGCTTGCCTCTGTTCCAGTTCTTTCTTACATCTAGAAATTGATCAACTTACACCTCTCCACTAACTGCTCTCCTCCCTAGCTGCATGAGATTTGTCTTTTTATGCACAGATTAATTGTTAGCTAGGAACTTAAAGAAATCTTTATGAAAAATTACTACCTTTTTTATCTGTGTAGCCTTCTACTCTCCAGTTCTCTGTCCCCCAAAATCTAGCTACCTAAGCCTCCACGAACTCTGATCTCTCAATTTACTGAGAATGTTGTGTGCTGTTTGGCTTCCTTTTCCTCTACAGTGATATTGAGAATATCTCCAGGTAGAAAGCTGGGCAGTCACATGACACATGTAATTTGTTCACTTCTTACATGGATCACAGCCCTGTACTATCTGTTGTCCAATTACAGAAAACACTTAATTTGTACATTTGTTTAGTTTCTAATTGTTTTTTTTTCCCATTTATTTTATGGCATTTTAGGTTTGGGGGTACATGTGAAGAACATGCAAAATTGTTGCCTAGGAACACACGTGGCAGTGTGATTTGCTGCCTTCCTCCCCATCACCTACATCTGGCATTTCTCCCCTTGCTATCTCTCCCCAGCTTCCCACCCCCCACCGTCCCTCCCCTATTTCCCCCCAACTGACCCCAGTGTGTAGTGCTCCCCTCCCTGTGTCCATGTGTTCTCATTGTTCAACACCCACCTATGAGTGAGAACATGCGGTGTTTGATCTTCTGCTCTTCTGTCAGTTTGCTGAGAATTATCGTTTCCAGATTCATCCATGTCCCTACAAAGGACCCAAACTCATCGTTTTTGATGGCTGCATAATATCCCATGGTGTATATGTGCCACATTTTCCCTATCCAGTCTATTGTCGATGGGCATTTGGGTTGGTTCCACGTCTTTGCTATTGTAAACAGTGCTGCAATGAACATTCGTGTGCCTGTGTCCTCATAGTAGAACGATTTGTAATCCTTCGGATATATACCCAGTAATGGGATTGCACGGTCAAATGGGATTTCTATTTCTAGGTCCTTGAGGAATCGCCACACTGTCTTCCACAATGGTTGAACTAATTTACACTCCCACCAACAGTGTAAAAGTGTTCCTATTTCTCCACATCTTCTCCAGCATCTGTTGTCTCCAGATTTTTTAATGATCGCCATTCTAACTGGCGTGAGATGGTATCTCAATGTAGTTTTGATTTGCATTTCTCTGATGACCAGTGATGATGAGCATTATTTCATATGTTTGTTGGCCTGATGTATGTCTTCTTTTGTAAAGTGTCTGTTCATATCCTTTGCCCACTTTTTAATGGGCTGTTAGTTTTTTTCTTGTAAATCTGTTTTAGTTCTTTGTAAATTCTGGATATCAGCCCTTTGTCAGATGGGTAAACTGCAAAAATTTTTTCCCATTCTGTTGGTTGACGATTCATTCCAATAATTGTTTCTTTTGCTGTGAAGCTGTGGAGTTTGATTAGGTCCCATTTGTCTATTTTGGCTTTTGTTGTCAATGCTTTGGTGTTTTGGTCATGAAGTCCTTGCCTACACCTATGTCCTGAATGGTTTTGCCTAGATTTTCTTCTAGGGTTTTTATGGTGTTAGGTCTTACGTTTAAGTCTTTAATCCATCTGGAGTTAATTTTAGTGTAAGGTGTCAGGAAGGGGTCCAGTTTCTGCTTTCTGTACATGGCTAGCCAGCTTTCCCAACACCATTTATTGAACAGGGAATCCTTTCCCCATTGCTTGTTTTTGTCTGGTTTGTCAAAGATCAGATGGTTGTAGATTTGTTGTGTTGCCTCCGAGACCTCTGTTCTGTTCCATTGGTAGATATCTCTGTTTTGGTACCAGTACCATGCTGTTTTGATTACTGTAGCCTTGTAGTATAGTTTGAAGTCTGGTAGTGTGATGCCCCCTGCTTTGTTCTTTTTGCTTAGGATTGACTTGGCTATGCGGGCTCTCTTTTGGTTCCATTTGAAGTTTAAGGTGGTTTTTTCCAGTTCTGGGAAGAAGGTCATTGGTAGCTTGATGGGGATAGCATTGAATCTGTAAATTACTTTGGGCAGTATGGCCATTTTCATGATATTGAATCTTCCTAACCATGAACATGGAATGTTTCTCCATCTGTTTGTGTCCTCTCTTATTTCGTTGAGCAGTGGCTTGTAGTTCTCCTTGAAGAGGTCCTTTACATTCCTTGTTAGTTGTATTCCTAGGTATTTTATTCTCTTTGTGGCAATTGTGAATGGAAGTTTGTTCTTGATTTGGCTCTCTTTAAGTCTGTTA
>NW_022439061.1:0-10895 GCF_009761245.1 Sapajus apella
CACGCCCCTCACCCACACTCCTCACCCTCCAGGATTCCCCTCCCCCGCGTCCTTCACCCTCGGGGACCCCCCCCAGCGCCCGCGCCCCTTACTCTCCGGGATCCCCCACCGCCTGCGTTCCCCTCACCCTATGGGAGCCGCCGCCCCCGCACTCCTCACCCTCCAGGATTCCCCTCCCCCGCGCCCCTCACCCTCCGGGACCCCCTAGCCCCCCACGCCCCTCACCCTATGAGACCCACCGCCCCCACGCCCCTCACCCACACTCCTCACCCTCCAGGATTCCCCTCCCCCGAGTCCCTCACCCTCAGGGACCCCCCAGTGCCCGCGCCCCTCACCCTCCGGGACCCCCCACAGCCCCAGCACTCCTCACCCTCCGGGTCGCCCCCGCCGCGCGCCCCTCACGCTCCGGGACCGCTTCTGCGCTGCGCAGGTACTCGGCGCGCACCCGAGGCTGGCGAGTCGGCGCAGGCCAGCGCGGAAGGCGCGGGCGCTACAAAGTATCCAGGCCGCGTCCAATTCCCGCGAGGCCCCGCCCACGAGCCGCCCGGGGCCTGCACCCCTCAGCCGCCGCCGCGCCCCCGCGAGTCCCGGGAGCTGGGGCTACGCTGGGGCTCGGGCGTCTGTGGCATCTGCGGGTCCCAGGAGTCTGGGGCATTCCGGAGGAGCGGGGTCCTGGGGTCCGCGGTGCCGGGTCTGAAAGGCCTGGAGCTCCGCGCCCTGGGGCGCCGGGTGCGGGGTGGGTGGGGGAGGGCGCCGCGACCCCCGCCCCGGGGGAGCAGCGGGAGCCGTGACCCGGCGCTGACCCCGCGCCGCCCGCCCTGGCGCAGGCGCAGCGAGTCAGGCTGGGGTTGCGGCTCAGTGGGCGCAGCGCGCCCAGGGCGCTGGGGACGAGGGCGCCCCTGGAACCCAGACCCTTAGGGGACGTGCCCGGGTCTAGCGGAGTTTCCACCTCAGCCGGGCTGAGGCCGGGGTCGGGGGGCCGGGGATGGACGGCATCCACCCGGATGAGCCCTGCGGGTGGCTCTCTCAGGGGAAGCCTGGAGCAGCGGGTCGGCGGCTGACCTCCATGACCCCGGGCACCCCAGGACGGGAGATCCTGTGGCGGGGGTGGGTCCTCACAGACCTGGTCAAAATATGGCTGGGAAATCAGTGAAGACCGTAGGTCCTGGCGTGGGCACAGTTCAGCCTCTTCCCTTGTAGAGTTCGTAGTTTTTTGTGTGGGTTTGTGGGATTTTTTTAGTGTTTTATTTTTTTTTTTATTTTGAGACGGAGCCCCGGTCTGCCGCCCAGGCTGGAATGCAGTGGTGCGGTCTCGCTCACTGCCACCTCCCCCTCCCAGGTTCTGTGGGCAACCCCCTATATAGGAACCGAGGAAGGAGCGCTAAACGGAATCCTGGCACTATGAAGGCCTGGAGAATATCTTCAGTTTATAGTGTTACTACTCAGTTATTTCCATATATATGTAACTATGTCTTAGTTTATAATCGGAGAAATGCCTAGAGCAGACAGTGCAGAGCATGATTTAAGGGCAAACAGTTACACCAGGACAAGAACCCACGGCCTAGGTGGCAGCATTCAGTATGGTAAAGATACTGTTATATGGCAGGCTTGGGGCGGGAGCCGCTCCTCCTGATAAAGGAGTTGTAGTACCTTGCTCCAGTTCTTGTGGAAGGCTGCCCCCAGACCGGCAATCCACCTTGGTGACTGAACTTTATCAGCTCTTGCTGCTGTGCTGCTCGAAAAGCATTCCCCGCCTGGCGCGGTGGCTCACGCCTATAATCCCAGCACTTTGGGAGGCCGAGGCGGGTGGATCACGAGGTCAAGAGATCGAGACCATCCTGGTCAACAAGGTGAAACCCCGTCTCTACTAAAAATACAAAAATTAGCTGGGCATGATGGTGCGTGCCTGTAGTCCCAGCTACTCCGGAGGCTGAGGCAGGAGAATTGCTTGAACCCAGGAGGCGGAGGTTGCGGTGAGCCGAGATCGTGCCATTGCACTCCAGTCTGGGCAACAACAGCGAAACTCCGTCTCAAAAAAAAAAAAAAAAAAAAAAAAAAAAGCAAAGCATTCCCCTGTAGAACTCATTGGAAGCTGCCAGCAGGTGGTGGTAACCCTGACAGCAGTCACCACTATGTGACTTAAAGCCTCCTCCTATAAATCTTCTTAGTAGCTTTCCCATAGACAGAGGTATTGCACACTGCATCCTCTTCACTGCACACGGCCCACCTCCAAGCCTTGGTGACGTAATGGGGGTGGACCCCTTACTGCACATGGCTCTTGCCTTCTTGGGAACGGACCCCTTGTTGCGCACTGTCCACCTCCCAGCCTAGGTGACCTAATGGGGGTGGACCCCTTGTTTTATTGCTCACAACTCTATGACTATCCTTAAAGATGACTTCACTCACGGCCCTGCCCCCTAACCTATACACAATAAATACTGACACCTCTAGACATTCGGGGCCTCGCCTGACTGTCGTCATAGGTGGCGTGGCCCCTGAGCCCAGCTGCGTTTTCCTTGTACTTCTGCGTCCTGTCTCTATTTTTTGGATCCTCCGCCTCAGCACAGCGTAAGGGACACCCCATGACCCTGTGGGCCATCAGCCCTGCAGGTTCAAGAGATTCTCCTTCCTCAGCCTCCTGAGTAGCTGGGATTAGAGGCACGCTCCACCATGCCTGGCTAATGTTTTGTATTTTTAGTGGAGCTGGGATTTTACCATGTTGGTCAGGCTGGTCTTGAACTCCTGACTTGGTGATCCACCTACCTCAGCCTCCCAAAGTGCTACGGTTACAGGCAAGAGCCACTGCGCTTGGCCATTTTTGGTGTTTCATACAGTAAGTTCGGAAGGTACCTGGAAATGCAAGACCGAAAAGACCTTGAGTTGTTTGTTTAGAGGCAGGGTCTTACTCTCTGGCCCAGGCTGGATTGCAGTGGCACAATCACAGCTCACCCCAGCCTCAACCTCCTGGGCTCAAGTGATCCTCCCTCTTCAGACTTCCAAATTGCTGAGACCAAAGGTGCCCACTGGTGTGTCTGGCCTTGAGTTGGTTTTCAAAAATATTCAAGGTCTAACTGAAAGGAAAAAAGTCAATAAATGCATAAGATTTGTGCAGAAGGATAAACTTCTGCATTTATTGGTTGTTTTTTTTTTTATTTCATCTTAGTGTTTGTTCCAGTGAAGATGTGCAAACAGCCCAAGCCTCTGGTGGAAGATTTGCTAAATAAACAACAGTTCAGATGGGATTGGTTCCTGGAAGGTTATTAGTAGTGATGCTGAGAGGGTCGCTTGGGCCCAGCTGATAATACATTCTACAGTAGAACACTGTGTTCTAAGACAGAGGTGGGAGCCCATGTGGAAAGCAGAGATAAAATGATGCATGCCACATCCTATACCTTGGTGGCTCTGGGTGGCACTTTGTTTCCTTATCTTTATTAGGCATTTTAATTTTCCTCTTTTTGCTTATCCACATTTTCTAAGGTTTATAAAATAATTTTGTGGTTTTCTATTTTTAAATTTCTTCTTAAGGAGTGGAAAGAAAAGGACAACAGGGTGTGGAGAAGCAAGACCCGCTGGCCGAGTGTGGTGGGCCTGGAGCACCCTGTGGTTGGTGGAGAACAGAATGCAGCCGTCTGAGGTACAGAATAGAATAGACATAGTCCCAATTGCTCTCCACACACTAAGCACCAATGAATGTAAAACAATGAGGCCTAAAACGTCGCAGTAGCTACACTGTTAAATTTAAATGAATTCAGCACATTTTGTAATGTATTTTTATTTTATTTTATTATTGCATTTTAGGCTTTGGGGTACATGTGAACAACGTGCAAGATTGTTGCACAGGTACACACATGACAATGTGATTTGCTGCTTTCCTCTCCATCACCTATATCTGGCATTTCTCCCCATGCTATCTCTCCCCAACTCCCCGCCCCCCACTGTCCCTCCCCTATCTCCCCTGACAGACTCCAGTGTGTGATGCTCCCCTCCCTCTGTCCATGTGTTCTCATTGTTCAACACCCAACTATGAGTGAGAACATGCGGTGTTGGATTTTCTGTTCTTGTGTCAGTTTGCTGAGAATGATGGTTTCCAGGTCCATCCATGTCCCTACAAAGGACATGAACTCATCGTTTTTTATGGCTGCATAGTATTCCACGGTGTATATGTGCCACATTTTCCCTGTCCAGTCTATCATCGATGGGCATTTGGGTTGGTTCCAGGTCTTTGCTATTGTAAACAGTGCTGCAATAAACATTCGTGTGCACGTGTCCTTATAGTAGAACAATTTATCATCCTTTGGATATATACCCGGTAATGGGATTGCTGAGTCAAATGGAATTTCTATTTCTAGGTCCTTGAGGAATCGCCACACTGCCTTCCACAATGGTTGAACTAATTTACACTCCCACCAACAGTGTAAAAGTGTTCCTATTTCTCCACATCCTCTCCAGCATCTGTTGTCTCCAGATTTTTTCATGATCGCCATTCTAACTGGTGTGAGATGGTATCTCAATGTAGTTTTGATGTACATTTCTTTAATGACCAGTGATGATGAGCATTTTTTCATATGTTTGTTGGCCTCATGTATGTTTTCTTTTGTAAAGTGTCTGTTCATGTCCTTCACCCACTTTTGAATGGGCTTGTTTTTTTTCTTGTAAATCAGTTTTAGTTCTTCATAGATTCTGGACATCAGCCCTTTGTCAGATGAGTAGATTGCAAAAATTTTTTCCCATTCTGTTGGTTGCCGATTCACTCTAATGACTGTTTCTTTTGCTGTGCAGAAGCTGTGGAGTTTGATTAGGTCTCATTTGTCTATTTTGGTTTTGTTGCCAATGCTTTTGGTGTTTTGGTCATGAAGTCCTTGCCTACGCCTATGTTCTGAATGGTTTTGCCTAGATTTTCTTCTAGGGTTTTTATGGTGTTAGGTCTTATGTTTAAGTCTTTAATCTATCTGGAGTTAATTTTAGTGTAAGGTGTCAGGAAGGGGTCCAGTTTCTGCTTTCTGCACATGGCTAGCCAGTTTTCCCAACACCATTTATTAAACAGGGAATCCTTTCCCCATTGCTTCTTTTTGTCAGGTTGGTCAAAGATTAGATGATTGTAGATGTGTGGTGTTGCCTCTGAGGCCTCTGTTCTGTTCCATCGGTCTACATCTCTGTTTTGGTACCAGCACCATGCTGTTTTGATTACTGTAGCCTTGTAGTATAGTTTGAAATCTGGTAGTGTAATGCCTCCAGCTTTGTTCTTTTTGCTTAGAATTGACTTGGCTATGAGGGTTGTCTTTTGGTTCCATATGAATTATTTTTCCCAGTTCTGTGAAGAAGGTCATTGGTAGCTTGATGGGGATAGCGTTGAATCTGTAAATTACTTTGGGCAGTATGGCCATTTTCACGATGTTGCTTCTTCCTAACCATAAGCATGGAATGTTTCTCCATCTGTTTGTGTCCTCTCTGATTTCGTTGAGCAGTGGTTTGTAGTTCTCCTTGAAGAGGTCCTTTACATTCCTTGTTAGTTGTATTCCTAGGTATTTTATTCTCTTTGTAGCAATTGTGAATGCCAGTTCATTCTTGATTTGGCACTCTTTAAGTCTGCTATTGGTGTATAGGAATGCTTGTGACTTTTGCACATTGATTTTGTATCCTGAGACTTTGCTGAAGTTGCTTCTCAGTTTTAGGAGATTTTGAGCTGAGATAATGGGGTCTTCTAAATATACAATCATGTCGTCTGCATATAGAGATAATTTGACTTCCTCCTTTCCTAATTGAATACCCTTTATTTCTTTTTCTTGCCTGATTGCTCTGGCTAGAACTTCCACTACTATATTGAATAGGAGTGGTGAGAGAGGGCATTCTTGTCTACTGCCAGATTTCAATGGGAATGCTTCCAGTTTTTGCCCAATCAGTATGATATTAGCTGTTGGTTTGTCGTAAATAGCTTTTATTATTTTGGGATACATTCCATCAATACCTAGTTAATTGAGGGTTTTGGCCTTCTCTGCATCCATTGAGAGTATCATGTGGTTTTTGTCTTTGGTTCTGTTTATGTGGTGAGTTACTTTTATAGACTTGTGTATGTTGAACCAGCCTTGCATCCCCGGGATGAAGCCTACTTGATCATGGTGGATAAGCTTTTTGATGTGCTGTTGCAATCAGTTTGCCAGTATTTTATTGAAGATTTTCGCATCTATATTCATCATGGATATTGGCCTAAAGTTTTCTTTTCTTGAAGAGTCTCTGCTGGGTTTTGGTATCAGGATGATGTTGGTCTCATAAAATGATTTGAGAAGGATTCTCTCTTTTTTGATTGTTTGGAATAGTTTCAGAAGGAGTGATATCAGCTCCTCTTTGTATGTCTGGTAGAATTTAGCTGTGAACCCATCTGGATCTGGGCTTTTTTCTGGTGGTAGTCTCTTAATTGCTGCCTCAACTTCTGCCCTTGTTATTGGTCTATTCACGATTTTGACTTCTTCCTGGTTTCGGCTTAGGAGGATGCAAGTGTCCAGGAATTTATCCATTTCTTCCAGGTTTACTAGCTTATGTGCATAGAGTTGTTTGTAATAATCTCTGATGATGGTTTGTATTTCTGTGGAATCTGTGGTGATATCCCCTTCATCGTTTTTTATTGCATGTATTTGATTCTTCTCTCTTTTCTTTTTTATTAATCTGGCTAGTGGTCTATTTTGTTGATCTTTTCAAAAAACCAGCTCCTGGATTTATGGATTTTTTGAAGGGTTTTTTGTGTCTATATCTCCTTCAGTTCTGCTCTGATCTTAGTTATCTCTTGTCTTCTGCTAGGTTTTGAGTTTTTTTGATCTTGCTCTTCTGCTCTTTCAATTTTGATGATAAGATGTCAATTTTAGATCTTTTCTTACTTCTTATGTGGGCATGTATTGCCATATATTTTCCTCTAGAGACTGCTTTAAATGTGTCCCAGAGATTCTGGTATGTTGTGTCTTCGTTTTTGTTGGTTTCAAAAAACATCTTTATTTCTGCCTTCATTTCATTGTTTATCCAGTCAACATTGAAGAGCAAGTTGTTCAGTTTCCATGAAGCTGTGCAGTTCTGAGTTAGTTTCTGAATCCTGAGTTCTAACTTGATTTCACTGTGGTCTGAGAGAGTGTTTGTTATAATTTTCATTCTTTTGCATTTGCTGAGGAGTGATTTACTTCAAATTATGTGGTCAATTTTAGAGTAGGTGTGATGTGGTGCTGAGAAGAATGTATATTCTGTGGATTTGGGGTGGAGAGTTCTCCAAATGTCTATTAGGTTTGCTTGGTCCAGGTCTGAGTTCAAGTCCTGGATATCCTTGTTAATTTTCTGTCTGGTTGATCTGTCTAACATTGACAATGGGGTGTTAAAGTCTCCCACTATTATTGTGTGGGAGTCTTAGTCTCTTTGTAAGTCATTAGGAACTTGCCTTATGTATCTGGGTGCTCCTGTACTGGGTGCGTATATATTTAGGATCGTGAAGTCTTCTTGTTGCATTGATCCTTTTGTCATTATGTAATGTCTTTGTCTCTTTTGATCTTTGTTGCTTTAAAGTCTATTTTATCAGAGATGAGAATTGCAACTCCTGCTTTTTTTTGCCCTCCATTTGCTTAGTAAATCTTCCTCCATCCCTTTATTTTGAGCCTTTATGTGCCCTTCAATGCGAGATGGGTTTCCTGGATACAGCACACCGATGGGTTTTGGCTTTTTATACAATTTGCCAGTCTGTGTGTTTTGATTGGGGCATTTAGCCCATTTACATTTAGGGTTAATATTGTTATATGTGAATTTGATCCTGCCATTTTGATGCTAGCTGGATGTTTTGCCTGTTAGTTTATGCAGTTTCTTCATTGTGTCGATGCTCTTTACCATTTGGTATGTTTTTGGAGTGGCTGGTACTGGTTGTTCCTTTCTATGTTTAGTTCTTCTTTCAGGAGCTCTTGTAAAGCAGGCCTGATGGTGATGAAATCTCAGAGTACTTGCTTGTTGGTAAAGGATTTTATTTGTCCTTCACTTATGAAGCTTAGTTTGGCTGGATATGAAATTGTGGATTGAAAGTTCTTTTCTTTAAGAATGTTGAATATTGGCCCCCACTCTCTTCTGGCTTGTAGGGTTTCTGCTGTGAGTCTAATGGGCTTCCCTTTGTGGGTAACATGACCTTTCTCTCTGGCTGTCCTTAGCATTTTCGCCTTCATTTCAACCCTGGTCAATCTGACGATTATGTGCCTTGAGTTTGCTCTGCTTGAAGAATGGCGGCCCACCTCTGTAATGGTGGACTCTCTCTGTAATGGTGGGCTGCCTCAGCAATGGCGGACCACCCCCTTAGTGGTGGACTGCCTGAATAATGGTGGACGCCCCTCCTCCACAGAGCAGGATCATCCTGGGTTTAGCTGTGCTTGCTGTGAAACTCTTAATCCAGAGCGTTTCAGATTGCTGTTTTTTTTGTGGGGATGGGACAAGCCGAGCCTGATCACCTGGCTCCCTGTCTCAGACCCCCTTTGTTTTCAGTTGAACAGGCAACTCTGTCTCCCAGGTGTTCGGGTCGCCTGTTGAAAAGACACCAGGATCTATGTGATTTCCCTTGCGGCGACCCACTGCTCTGGCTGAAACAGCCGTGTGGAGATTTGTGGTGCTTTTTTGCCAGGGAATCTCCTGGCCTGGCTCCCTGTTTCAGTCCTCTTTTTATCAGTTGAATGGGCGACTCTGTTTTATTTAAGGGGAGCTCCTAGGAGCTCCAGTTGCTAGGTAAAACCATGCCCGGACCTATGTGTTTTGTGCAGTGACCTGCTGCACCGGCCAAAACGGGCGCACTGGTGACCCATGGGGCTCCTCTGCCTGGGAATCGCCTGGTCTGTGGGCAATAAAAATCCTTCTGGAAATACGGTGTCCACTCATCCTATGTGCTTTGGCTGGGAGCTGCAATCCTGAGCTGCTCCTAATCGGCCATCTTGGATCCGTTCCCTCTGTATTTTTATTTTTTAGGCACAGGATCTTGCTGTGTTGCCCCGGATAGCCTCTCTTAATTGTCAGACTTGAAAGTCTACCTTCTTTTTTATTTTTTTTATTATCATTATTTTTTGAGACGGGGTCTTGCTGTGTCTCCCAGGCTACTAGAGTGCAGTGTTGCAATCTTGGCTTGCTACAACCTCTGTCTTCCGGGGTCAAGTGACTCTCCTGCCTCAGCTTTTTGAGTAGCTGGCGCACCACCTCACTTAGATAATTTTTGCATTTTTAGTAGAGACGGGGTTTCACCATATTGTCCAGGCTGGTCTCAGACTCCTGATTTCATGATCCACCCACCACTGCCTCTCAAAGTGCTGGGATTACAGGCATGAGCCACTGCTCCCGACCTCTATCTTCTTTTTTAAAACAATATGGAGCAATTCATGAATTTGTGTGTCATCCTTGCACGGGGACCATGCATATCTCTCTGCCATTCCAGTTTCAGTACATGTGCTGCCTAAGTGAGCACAAAAGTCCATATCCTAGGCTAGTTCAAGTTCAGTGATGTTTAACTGATCACAGCCACATACAGATTTCTTTCTCTACTCCCACTGCTTCATTTGACTAGCCAAAGAAGTCCACATTCTTAACTTCAGCATTCAGTGTTTAAATGGCAAGTGTTCTAAATGAGGACAAACGCTTGTTAAGCATTACTTTTTATGGAGGCTTGATCATCCATCAAAGAGTAGTGCCAAAATTTCGTTTACCAGTGCCTATCGTAAATATAGGTTGTTTCCCATTTACCTCCATGTCCTCTAATGTGAGAGGCAATCAGTAACACATGATGCATTCTAAGGCATACTTGCCCACTATTTATTGATTTTCACTTCCCTCCTGGACCCATGCCTCCTGGGGTAGATTGTCAGTTCAGTTACTTAACAGCTGTGTGACCTTGAGCAAGTTACTAACCCTCTGTGTACCTTTTCTCCTCTTTGGCATAATGGAGATACTAATAGGGTCTCTTCCTTGGAGGGATTGAGATAGAGTCAGTATTCAGTAAGCTTTATTTTCATAATCATTTTGTTTTCTGTCTACACTGTTTTTAGCACATTCAAAATAGGGTAAGTTTCCTATACATTTCTTTTTTAGAAATTTCCTGTCAGTTCTTACATTTCCCCTATCATAATTAACTGAACCACAGAAGGCTGGAAGAGGATTTAGATCAGCCTCATAAGAACCTCTGCTTCATCTTGAACTGCTGTCTTCTGTCCTGGGAATGCCCACCATCACTGGTGCTCCACTGAGGGAGCCCTGCCCTATCTATCCCACATCATGAAGCTGCTGGCTTGCCCTGGGGTGAATACCTTTTAGGAGACTTGTCAAATGTCTGTCTGCTTATTAGGGGGCTCATAGTTGTTGTGGATCAGTCATTTGTGCCACTTCTGTGGGCTCACGGAATTACAGAGAGCCAGTCTTCTGGGGAACACCAAGGGAGATATGTGGGCAGGAAAAGAGAAGGTTTGTCTGGTGTCCTGGGTAGAATTTTGTAGAAGGATAGCAGGAGCCTAGGGCTTGGAAGAGTGATTCATCAGCCCTTCCTTTCTGTTTGGAGTTTGAGTCCTGAGAAAGCAGATGTGGATGGGGCCAGAGAACAGGAAAACTGGATCATCCATTCAAAGTACTGCCCCAAAACATGACCTAGAAAGGATTAGGAATGACCCCTTCTTTGGTGTGACAGCCCTGCTCAGAGCTCCAGAAGCTGTCCTTTCACAAGCTCAGAAGGGATTGGCTGCACCTCCAGGTGAAGATCGTTTTCAGAAAAAAGCCCTGCAATTCCTTCCTCTAGATCATGGTCCAGCCGTCCCAGAACAGGCTGCTCTAGTCACCTGAGGTAGGTTTAGGGTTAGGGTTAGGGTTAGGGTTGGGGTTGGGGTTAGGGTTAGGGTTAGGGTTAGGGGTTAGGGTTA
>NW_022439062.1:0-10483 GCF_009761245.1 Sapajus apella
GGAATCTCTCATATTATCTTTTATTATAGTCACAAAATTCTAGGCTCTTCAGTATAAATACTTGCCTTTTTATAGTTGAACGCTGGGGATGCAAGCAATTTTCCACACAGCCAGCACCTACATTTCCCAAATGTGGTTTTCACCGTGTATTGGGATTTACTCGGGGTGGCTGGCAAAATAGGATGGAAATATTAGGGAAAGTTAAAAATTTATAGTCTCAAACCTTTTGGGAGGTAGAAAGGTTTTTTTGGAATGGGCTAAAGACAGCCAGTTCATTACGTTAAAATTTTAAGTCACAGGGTAAAACATAGGGACAATGAAGCTTCCCCAGTGGCCTGTTTACCCACATGCCATTGTCTCTATAACTGTTCACTCATGTAAACCCTGTGCTAAACAGCCCTCTCAGCAGGAGGTAGAAGGGGAATTACACGTGAAGGGTGTTTTCTCTGGGCCCAAAACCAAAAGCTTTTATCATTCAAAACCACTCTTTGAACCATGTTAATTATCCACAAGTGTGTTAACTTAAAGCCTCTGTTATTCAATCTATACCAAATAAATATAAGAAGGTACAGGGAGTCATGGCCACGTTTGCTAAAACCACCCTCTAAAAGCAGTTAACAAACATCCCCACCCCATTCAAAATCGCTGTACTGGTTGTGAGTGCATTCATTCATCTGTGCCTAAGTCGGGGTCTGTGAAACAAATCTCCACGGGTGGTGTGGCTGTTTTATTGTTTGAATTCGTGTTGCATGACGTGAACCTGCATCTCTCCCAGCTGCACTCCCACCTGAGAGGCAGCCGGGCTAACAATACCACCGGGAGCAAGTCTCCTCGAAGGAGAAGAAAACACTGGCAGGATGTGACATTCTTAAGTGTGAGGACTTTTCCCAGGTCTAAAGTTTCTGAAGGTGGCAGTTTGTGTCTCAGTCTCCATGGGGTCCAGAATTTGCTGCACAGCAGGAGGTGACAAGGAGCTGCTGGATTCTTGGGTGACATTAACACTGGACGTGTGCTTGCTCTAAGCTTCAGAAGTCACACCCTCCCTGGGTTGGTTTTTGTTGTTGTATTTTTTTTTTTGAGACGGAGTCTTGCTCTGTCTCCCAGGCTGGAGTGCAGTGGTGTGATCTCAGCTCACTGCAACCTCCACCACCTGGGTTCAAATGATTTTCCTGCCTCAGCCCCCTGACTAGCTGGGATTACAGTGACTGGCCACTGCATCAGCTAATTTTTGTATTTTTAGTAGAGATGGGGTTTCACCATGTTGGCCAGGCTGGTCTTGAACTCCTGACCTCGTGACCCACTGCATCGACCTCCCAAAGTGCTGAGATTACAGGTGTGAGCCACCATGCCCAATCTTTTTTTCTTCTTTAGAGATGGAGTCTTGCTCTGTCACCGAGGCTGGAGTTCAGTGGCACAATCTCAGCTCAATGCTGCAACCTCTGCCTCCTGGGTTCAAGAGAGTCTCCTGCCTCAGCCTCCTGAGTACCTGGGACTACGTGTGCCACTATACCTGGCTAATTTTTGTCTTTTTAGTAGAGACAGGGTTTCACCATGTTGGCCAGGCTGGTCTCAAACTCCTGACCTCAGGAAAACCACCTGCCTCAGCCTCCCAAAGTGCTGGGATTACAGGCATGAGCCACCACACCTGGACCTACCCTGCATCTCAATGTCCACAAATATTATAAATCACCTGCTTAACTGTCTAGGATTTTCAACTAATTGTCCAATGTCTAGATGAAGGTGCTTTCAAATATTTATAATAGGTCAGGATGTGGACTAGGATGTTTTATCAATTAATTGGTTGGTTCCAAAGATGTAAAACTTTGAATCTGAAATAGGGCTGGAGAACTCAGCAAGGTAATATCAATTCCACATGAGCC
Organism: Sapajus apella; assembly: GCF_009761245.1. NCBI lineage: Eukaryota > Metazoa > Chordata > Mammalia > Primates > Cebidae > Sapajus > Sapajus apella. The sequence continues at coordinate 1,881 of NW_022439062.1, forward strand.
TTTGAAGATCAATTGTGCCATCTGCCTCACAGGAAGCATTGGCATGTGATTTTTCCTTACTAACATGGACTTTAATTTCATTTAGCTACTGTTCTTTTGATTCATGATTTGAAAACCATTTTGTCTTTTGAAAAACCATACTAGCCAGGCACAGTGCCACATGCCTGTAATCCCAGCACTTTGGGAGGCTGAAGCAGGTGGATCACAAAGTCAGGAATTCTAGACCAGCCTGACTAACATGGCGAAACCCCGTCTCAGCTACAAATACAAAAATTAGCTGGACACGGTGATGGGTGCCTGTAATCCCAGCTACTCAGGAGGTTGAGGCAGGAGAATCGCTTGAACCCAGGAGGCAGAGGTTGCATGCAGTGAGCCAAGATTGTGCCACTGCACTCCAGCGTGGGTGACAGAGCAAGACTCTGTCTCAAAAAAAAAATAAAAAGCAAAAAAAGACAACCCATACCATTGGCCAGGTGCAGGGGTTCACGCTTGTAATTCCAGCACTCTGGGAGGCTGGCAGGAGGACTGCTTGAGACCGGGAATTTGAGACCACCCTGGGCAACATGGCAGAACCCCTGTCTCTACAAAAAATACAAAAATGAGCCGGGTGTGGTCACACATATCTGTACTTCCAGCTACTCGGGAGCTTGAGGCAGGAGGATTGCTTAAGCCTGGGAGGTCGAGGCTGCAGTGAGCAGTGATTGCACCACCGCACTCCAGCCTGGGAAGCAGAGTGAGACCCTGTCTCAATAAAGGAAAACACCCAAACCCCTCCAAGAGCATAGAGCTGCCTTTCCTGTTAGATACCTCCACTGCTGTACATATTGCTCAGTTGTGACGAAACGTCCCTCATGTGCCGTTTTGGATTCCCTGAGGTGTGGCCGATGGTGTGGCCCTGGACTCAGGAAGCCCCTGAAGGACGTAAGCGCACCAGCTGCTGTGGCTGCATTGCCTGTCCACACGGGGTTTCCAGCCAGACAGCTGAGCACCTGCAGCGACGCCCTCCCGTCCACACCTGTCATCCTTCGTGCCCTGACTCCAGGTGAGGGCAGAGGGCCTCGGAATTACAGGTAAGTCATTTTTTTTTCTTTGAGATGGAGTTTCGCTCCTGTCACCCAGGTGGGAGTACAATGGCCTGACCTCGGCTCACGGCAACCTCCACGTCTCAGATTCAAGTGATTCTCCTGTCTCAGCCTCCTGAGTAGCTGGGATCACAGGAATGTACCACCACGCCCAGTCAATTTGTTTTTTTTTGTTTGTTTGTTTGCTTGTTTTTTTAGTAGAGACAGGGTTTCTCCACGTTGGTCACGCTAGTTGCGACCTCCTGACCTCAGGTGCTCTGCCCGCCTTGGCCTCCCAAAGTGCTGGGATTACAGGCGTGAGCCACTGCACCCGGCCTCAGGTAAGTCTTCTTTACTCAGTCATTTATTCACTCAGTCGGCTAATTCATTCATAAATTCCATTGCTGTAACTTAGTAATCCCAAATAACCTAAACTTCCACCTGCCATGCAATGCCCTCACCACACACCTTGCCTCGTCAGCTAATTCTTCCCAGGGATTTCCCATCCCTGTAATGCCATTAAAATGTCTAAACTAGGCCGACAGCTTATAAAACAGCAAGTCAGAGTAAAAACAAAACAGGGCTTAGATCCAACAAATCACAACTGTCACAGAAGAGGCTCGGCCGGGTGCAGTGGCTCACACCTGTAATCTCAGCATTTTGGGAGGCTGAGGCAGGTGGATCACTTGAGGTCAGGAGTTTGAAACCAGTCTGGCCAACATGGTGAAACCCCGTCTCTATAAAAATACAAAAAACTTAGCTGGGCATGGTGGCAGGTGCCTGTAATCTCAGCTATTCGGGAGGCTGAGGCAGGAGAATTGCTTGAACCCAGAAGATGGAGGTTGCAGTGAGTCGAGGTTGTGCCACTGCACTCCAGCCCGGGCAAGAAGAGTGGAACCCTATCTCAAAACAAGGAACAACAACAAAACATGTAACAAAATGCTGTGGCAGGGTATGACTTGAGAAGTCATTTCTGAGACAGGGGATGGGACCTGGGAGCTGTCCAGCTCCTGAAAATATGCAACAGGAGACAGAAGAACTAAGATTCTCTACACAGCAGGACAATGTGCCTCTCGCTGTTGAGGAGACTGGAGGTGGACAATCAGCTTGGGGCTAAGAAGCCTCTGGGAAAAGGCCCAGACCGCACTGTTGAGCCAGCCCAGGGACTCAGACGCCCCCAAATCCCCACCCCCAATGCTGTCCAGAAGGCCGCAGGCCACACCACTGCCAGGTGAGGTTGACGAAATGCTGCCTTCTCACATTGGGTTCTAGCAACTAACATAAAAATGTAAATAATGTAATCGAAATTAGGATTTTATGTTGTTTCAATTCAAACAGAAATTCAGTTAAGGAATTAATAGCCAGGTGTGGTGGCTCACACCTGTAATCCCAGCACTTTGGAGGCTGAGGCGGGTGGATCACCTGAGGTCAGGTGTTAGAGACCAGCCTCGCCAACATGGTAAAATGGCATCTCTACTAAAAATACGAAAATTAGCTGGGTTTGGTGGCATGCACCTGCAATCCAAGTTACTTGGGAGGCTGAGGTAGGAGAATCGCTTGAACCCAGGAGGCAGATATTACAGTGAGCCAAGATCACACCACTGCACTCTAGGCTGGGCAACAGGGCAAGACTCCTCAAAAAAAGAAAAAAAAAAGAAAAAGAAGAAATATTGTCTCACTAAGTAAAAGTAATGACATTTTTAACTTAGGAAAATTTTCTCAGGCAGCGTTTTCCTTGTTTGACTTAAAATTTTTCAAAATGCAGTGCAGAGAGTGGCATAATGATACCCACATACACAAAACAGATTTAACAGTTACTAATATGTTGCCCTGTCTGCTTCATGTTTTTACATTATGAAATATTGTAATTTGCATATCTCACAAAATTTCACTCCTAAATACTTCAGTATGCACCTATAAAAAAAAGTAAGCATGAAAGTGGGGTGTGGTGGTGGGCACTGTCGTCCTAGCTACTCAGGAGGCTGAGGCAGGAGCATCGCTTGAGCCTGGGAGGTCGAGGCTGCAGTGAGCAGTGATTGCACCACTGCACTCCAGACTGGGCAACAGAATGAGACTCTGTGTCTAAAAAACAAAGTATGCACTGTTTCCTACAAAACCAGAATAACATATGGCAGCTGACACATTCAAAAAAATCCTGCTTGTTATCAAATACTCAGGAGGAGTTTTCTTTTCTTTTCTTTTGAGACCTAATCTCACTCTGTCGCCAGGCCGGAGAGCAGTGGCGCAATCTCAGCTCTGCAACCTCTGCCTCCCAGGTTTGAGCGATTCTCCTGCCTCAGCCTCCCAAATAGCTGGGATTACAGGTGTCCACCACCACGCCCAGTTAAGTTTTGCATTTTTAGTAGAGACAGGGTTTCATCATGTTGGCCAGGATGGTCTCGATCCCCTGACCTTGTGATCCACACGCTGCGGCCTCCCAATGTGCTGGGATTACAGGCGTGAGCCACTGTGCCCGGCCAGGAGGAGGGCTTCAAAAACCAGTTAACCTCAGAAGGTGGGAGAAATGCCGGGCCATGAGGACAAAGCCATGGGAAATGATATATACATGGCTAAGAATCTGAGTTTCCTGTGAGAAACAACAGAAAAAAAAAATCCTCCTTGTACAAGGAGAGAAAATACTATTTTTTTCCATGAAACTATAAGGGTGTGGGCAGTATAAACCCAAAATTACGCATGAGAGCTTCCCCAGAGCTCCGTGTGGGTGAAGAAATGTGTCCTAACTGCCGCCCTACCTGCCATCTTGGTACTGGGAACCTGTGAGAATTTCCAAGCCCGACACCCTGCATCCTGGCTTTTCCTAACAGATGCAGAGCAGTCCTCCTGGCTCCCGAAGACCCTCTGGGGATAGCTCTGGTCAGTACAGCCTTTTCTTTCTCTGCTCTCAGCCGTGAGGTGCACATACTCTTTCTGAAGCACTGAGACTCCCCCAGCAGCCGGCCTCAGCCACATCCGCTCCCTCACTCCAAACTTCCTCTGCTCCTCTGTCTTCACTGCTCGTCCCAACACGGCCACCTGCCTCCAGCAGACCACACCAGAGTCCTGTGCACTGCAGCTGTTCCCACAGACTCATGCTCAACCCTCACTGTGGTCCTGGCTTTCAAGGCCATTGCACCTGGGAGGAGATGGAGGTGTCGGCTGGTGTCAGGGCACTTGAGTCATTCCCATTTTCTCCTGATGCAGGTGACTGTGCCCGTGAGATCTAGCTGGAACCTCTCTCCCACCCATTGCCAGAGATACATTCTGAGCCCAGACACAGCCTCCTTAGTCCTCGGGTGTCACTGCCTGCTGGGGCACCCTAGGATACCTGGGAGGCTTCAGTGTGACTTTCCCGGTCAGGATCCCGTCTGACACCTGCATGGAGGCAAGTCCCTGACGTTCAGCTGGAGTTCCGCAGGGTCTGGGTCACCTTCCTTCCCATCCGCCAAGAGCAGGTCTCCATCGCAGCCCCTTGGGTGGGGCTCCCAGGCTGCATTTTTGCCCCCAGGGCTACACTGCCCTTCCCATAGGCTAAGGCCTGATAGGAACACCCTGCAGGGTAAGGGAATAAGAGAGGTTCCATGTGCAAAGAAAACATCAGCAGATACTTAAGTTACCCCCTGCACAAAAATCAAATGTACCCTTTACCCACCTGTTGAAAAAGTAAGCTCTGTGTGTTCTGCCATCACTTCAGGGAAACCAGCCCCTGAATTACCCATTTCAGAAGCGTGGCCCCCAGGTGCACGGGTGGACATGAGCAGAGGGGAGGGGTGTGCTGACCCACCTGACTCTCGACCCCAGCGCCATGCAGGGAGAAATGCAAGGGGTGGGCTTGGCTGCTGCCCTCCACTCTCACAGCTGCGGAGCCCTCTGACGGGAGGAACGCCGTCCCAGAATGGCAGTAAGTAACAGAGGCACTGAGACCACTCATCAAACCAATGCCCTATTTTAATAAAAACCACATGTACATTACATTTTACAAAACAGTCCCTTCCTTAACCCATAAAAGAATGGCGATATTGGGGAGCTACGGGAACAGGTCCCCCTCCAAATGCTCAGGGTTACCTAGGCTTCCCCAGACCCCTGGTCCTGTGCAGGACAGGGGCAGCAGAGCCTGCTCACTGCTCCCATCAGCCCAGGGTTCCTGGAGTCTGTCCGGAGCCCTCAGTGCCTACCCAGGGCCAGAGGGACCACCTGGGGGGGCCGGCCTCAGCTGGACTCACAGCCACTCCCTGCCTGGGAGGAGTCTAGCCTCAGGAGGAGGAGTGCGGGTACCCATAGTGGTCAGCCTCGCCCAGGGTCACTGTCAGTGACAGGCTGGGCTTCTGTTCCAGCTCCTCCTCCTTCGGGCAGTGCTGTGGGGGTCGGGCTTTGAAGAAGTCTGAGATGTAGCAGACCTGGCAGAGTGGAGGAAGGTGAGACTGGGCAGGGTCTGGGCAGGCACCAGGGACATGGGCATGAGTAGGAGGGGGAGGAATAGGGTCCCAGGTGGGCAATGAGAGGAAGAGTGCCTGTGGGGGAAGAGAGCCCTTTTAGTAGAGGACCAGTGGAGAGCACTGGGACGCTGACCGGCCCAGGGAAGGGCTGCGGTGTGCAGGCAGGAGACCCAGGAAAGGAACTGGGGGAAGAAGGTGTCCAGGGAAGGACAGGGTTTGGAGAGAGGGGTCCCAGGGGAGAAACAGTGGAAGGGAGGGGCCCCCAGAACAGATTGGGGTTGAGGGAAGGGGAACTGGGGAGGAATGGGGGAAATGAGGGGTTTCATGAATGGACTGGGGTGGGGACAAGGGGTCCCAGGGTAGGATGTGGGGGGTAAGGGAGGGGTCCAGAGAAGGACTGGGGTTGGGGGAAATAGTCTCAGCAGAGGAATGGGGGAAGGAGGGGTCCCAGGGATGGACTGGGGTTGGGGGAAAGGGTCCCAGGGTAGAAATGGGGGGAAGGGTGGGGCCCTCAGAAAGGACTGGGGTTGGGGGAAGAGGTCCCAGGGACAAATTGGGAGAAGGAAGGAGTTCAGGGAAGAACTGGGGTTGGGGGGTAGGAGTCCCGGGGATAAATGGGGGGAAGGAGGGGTCCCAGGGAAGGACCACGGTTGGAGGAAGGGGTCCCAGGGGAGGACTCCCTGGGGCAAGAGTGTGCAGGGAAGGACGAGGGTTGTGCAGGGAGAGGTCTCTGGACAGCACAGGGGGTGAGTCAGGGTCAGAAGCTCACAGTGAGGCCAGTCACCAGCGCCACCTGCAGGAGGCCAGCAAGGACGTCACTCCAGTGGTGTTTGTGATCAGATACGTGGGTGTAGCCCACATAGAGGGCAAAGGACACCAGGAAGATCTGGACCGTGGGCCGCAGCAGCAGCGCCCACTTCCAGCAGAGCCACGCCTGCATGTAGAGCTGGGATGGGAGAGGACGCCTCAGCCTGTGCCCTGCCAGGCCCTCCCATGCCCACTGCACAGATGGCAGCTCCGAGGCCAGGGGCACAGAACCGGCCAGCCCAGGGCCTCCTGTTTTCACAAACAAGTCAGTGAGCGCCCCCATCACCACCACGACCCACCCATTTTACAGCTGTAAAAAATGAGGTCCAGGGAAGGGAGTGAAGGTCGGAGGGCGGGTGGCTCACTCGGCATCTTCCAACCTCCCCTCGCCCCCGCCCCTCCCACAGAAGGGAGGGTTCAACACGGGAGCTGCCAATGTTACAAGCCACCAAATCCCAGGAGCAGAGGCTGCTCCCTCTGTCCTTTCCAGTTATCTGATGATGGAATCAGAGTCTCCAATTGGGGCTGTGGCATGAGACGCCTCACCTCTGAAGACTCTGAGGCCTGAACCCAACACCCAGGACAGACGATAGTGTCCAGCAAGCAGGCAACACAGGTTTCGTTTTCACTGCATTTCTTTTCAGCATTTTTTCCCATCTGTGGAACTGAGGGAAGATTTCTTTTTATATAAATTTGAGATCCCATGAAGGACATGAATGGAACACAGAAAATAGGAAACAACAAAAAACTGGCAAAAATGTCACAATAAAGTTTTTTGGAACTAATCAAAATCTTGCAGGAACCAGAGGAACACTTGATTAATGTAATCCAGTTGAGGCCGGGCACGGTGGCTTACGCCTGTAATCCCTGCGCTTTGGGGGGTCGAGGCAGGCGGATCATGAAGTCAGGAGATTGAGACCAACCTGGCCAATATGGTGAAACCCCGTCTCTACTAAAAATATAAAAATTAGCCAGGCATGGTGCCACATGCCTATAATCCCAGCTGCTCAGGAGGCTGAGGCAGGAGAATTGCTTGAAAACCTGGGAGGTGGAGGTTGCGGTGAGCCAAGATCACGCCACTGCCTGGGCGACAGAGCGAGACTCCATCTCAAAACAAACAAAGAAACAAAAAAAAAACAAAGATAGCTTTGTGGCTTTTAACTCATACTGGTCCCTCTCCCACTGCCTAGACTGTGGTGGCCTGAGGGTAACAGACCACACACCCAGCGCAGGTTCCAAGAAGGGGCCTTATTTGCAACTGCGAACTGGGGTATGGCTCGAGGGCTGGTCTTGATCTCACCCAACTGGACATTCTCCCAGTGCTGAGGTGCTACCTGGAGGACATTTGTAGGAAACGTTCACAACAAATTTGCTAGTCTCTGCTGCCTGGGGCCACGAGAGCAGATGAGACAGAAAACAGACGAACCACATAGTGTAGAAGGAAAGGCCAGGGAATAAAACGCTCTGGGGAATGAAGGCTTGGAACCTACAAGACCAGAGCAGTGCAGGAGCTTGGAAGAGGCCTGCGAGGGCCCTATGCTCTCACATTGGGCTGGCCTTCCAGATCTGCACAAGCAGGAAGTGAAAGTGAAGGCAGAGAAAACCTGTTTCACCATGGAAGGGCTGACCCCACAGCCACGCAGACCCCTTCTACAAACTCGGGAGTGTGTTGTGGGTTTTTATTTTTATTCTTTGGTTCCAGATGTTTAAAGAAATCTCTGTCCTATCACTAGCTGACCACCAGGCTAAAAGAACAGGAGGAAATGGACACTCATGACAAAAGATAGAGACTTCACAATCAGAAAAATCATTCAATAACCACTGCAGCAAACAGCAAGAACACACGCCGGGGAGGAGGGAGACTCCTATTTCCAGAGTGGCCACATTATAATATTCTAAACACACAGTTTAAAACAAAATAAAACAGGTCGGGTGCAGTGACTCACACCTGTGATCCCAGCACTTTGGGAGGCTGAGGCAGGCGGATAGCCTCAGGTCAGCAGTTCGAGATCAGCCTGGGCAACATGGTGAAACCCTGTCTCTACTAAAAGTACAAAACTTGTCCAGGTGTGGTGGCGCATGCCTGTGATCCCAGCACTCAGAAGACTAAAGCAGGAGAAGTGTTTAAACCCAGGAGGCAGAGGTCACAGTGAGCAAGGATCGCACCACTGCACTCCAGCCTGGGTGAGAGAGTGAGACTCCATCTCAAAAAAAAAAAAAAGAAAATAGGTCAGTTGGCCGGGCGCGGTGGCTCTAGCCTGTAATCCCAGCACTTTGGGAGGCCGAGGCGGGTGGATCATGA
>NW_022439062.1:10583-10895 GCF_009761245.1 Sapajus apella
GAGGCTGAGGCAGGAGAATCACTTGAACCCAGGAGGCAGAGGTTGCACCGAGCCAAGATTATGCCACTGTACACTGCACTCCAGCCTGAGTGACAGAGTGAGATTCTGTCTCAAAAAATAAAATGAATAATAAAAATGAAAATACAAAAATTAGCCAGGTGTGGTGGTACATACCCATAATTCCAGCTGCTGGGGAGGCTGAGACAGGAGAATTGCTTGAACTCAGGAAGTGGAGGTTGCAGTGAGCTGAGATCGAACCACTGCTCTCCAGCCTGGGCAACAGAGCCAGACTCTGTCTCAAAAAAAAAAAAA
>NW_022439063.1:0-10888 GCF_009761245.1 Sapajus apella
CTGGCTAAGTCATTCCCACAGTCGATCCCTTGATCCAGCTCTAGTCCTAAGGAAATGGCCAACTGGGTACTTGATTCCGGCTGTGTCTGTGAAGCCTGCACATCTGACAGGTAGTAGCTCAAGTCTCCACTGCAAGTCCCTTGGGGACAGGTCTCCTGGGAGGGAGCTGAAAGGAGAAGGGGCTTCAGTTGGAACAGTGTGTTTTCGCTTTGTTAAGTGCTCCCAGACACCCATGCCTGCTGTCCCTGCTTCTCACTAAATTCTTGCACTGACCTAGGCCACACAGACCAACATCATGGAAATGTAGGTGATGTCACCTTTCCTGTGTGTTCCTGGGGACACTGACAGGGGCTGGGGTTCCAGGACTAGGGTGTCCCTGAAGTGAAATACTTGTGCAAAACTGCCTGCATGTGCAGGTGGCCAGAGAAGAGATAATGGCACCGTTGAAGGCATGTGGTTAGGAAGATGATTTCAGAAAGGAGAGATTCCAGGTCTTAAAGAAGAAGGCCCTTTGTGATGCAAATATATCTAGATCAGCTACTGTGGGCAAGAAATTGCTAAAAGCCCTAAGCCCTTTCCAGCTTTCATGCTCACAGCCTGTTCTTGTAAGAAGGAGCCAGGTGACAGAGGAGTCACTTGGGACAGGAGTAGAGGAAGTTTCACCTACTGGATGTATGTGATCAAAACTGGATCTCAGAGCAAGATTGAAAACAGACTCAGTGTAGATGGCCTGCCTGCACTGACAGCCTGTCTCAGCAGCACAAGTTCCAGAAAGAAAACATGTGGAGGCTGCCTGGGAAGACACTGGAGCTTTGTGGCCTTCAGGTTGGAGTACTCACAGGCTACATCCAGAGCAGAGCACGTGAGCTGATCATCAAATGAGGACAAGGTGCCGCTATAAGGCTGGTGGCAGCCACACAGGTCACGTTGAACTGAAGTAGTCAAGCAAATTTCATCCAAGGAGTCCTCTGGGACTTCCTGCTCATTCAGCTGTGGCAGCTCCTGGCTCAGCCTGGAATAAAGAAGACAGAAGATGAACACTGGACAGGACCAAAACCAGTGCACCCCGCCGGTTCCATAGGGAGGACCACAGGAGAATCCATTACAGTGCCCTCATAACCGTTCTTCCCTATCTCAAGCAGGAGACAGAGCGGCAGGTGCTCAGTGCACTGGGCAGACAATGAGCTGGGGAAGAAGGAGATGGAGGGATCCCTGTGGGAAACTGCCAGGACACAGTGCATTCAGAACTTCTGCATACATGTTGTTGAAACTAGCATCAGAGGCCATTTAAATACAGGTTCTTGAATCTTCACAGAAAGAATTCCTTTATCCTCAACATCACTTTTCTTAAAACTGTGAACATGACATGAGCTATTTTCATTCCCTTTCCTTCTATCAAATACTTGCAAATGTGGTAATGTCAAAGAGGCAGACATCAGGTGAGATCAGGAAATCCCTGAGCCTGGTCAGTTCATCTGCTCAACTGATTGTGGGTTTCTATGCTTGAGAGGGATTAAGAAATTGAAACCTATTTAGGTACCACAATAAAGAAGACAACATTGTTAAAGGGGTAATTTGCAGTTGGATGGATGGATGAGATAGTTCTTTTCATCACTTCCCATCGGATTTTCTCCTGGACCCGTGGTCTCCAGGTGTCGCTATTGAGCTAACAGCCCACAAATCCACAGTTACCTGGGGGGCACTGGTGCTTTCCCTTCCTCTTCCTCATGATCCTTTTGATTTCCTGTGAAGAAATTCAGAAGAGCAGGTCACAGTAAGTAAATCACAGTTCACACAAGACCAAATCAGTGTCCAGTCATAGCACAGGGACATAAATACCCTCAGTGTAAGAATGTGATATTCTGACAGGAAGGTTCTAATGCACTCTAGATCAAGTCTTGTCCGAAGTAGATGAGCCTGCTTTCCAGACCCATGGGACAGAATATCCCTCATCTGATAGAACTTAATCACATATCCTGTGACCTGTGTCTGTGCAAACAAACAAAACTCTTCCCCATGATCTTCAAAAATGGCCTCGACTACCCTTCAGATGTATTGGTGCAATACTGATTTATCTAGTCATATATCCTGGTTGATCAATTTTTGGAGAATCTTATATTTCTCCTGGTATAAATGTGACTGCCTAGCTAAGACAAGCTGACTCAAAGGAGACTAAGACTGAAGCTAAGAAGGGTAAAATAGGGGAACAACATGTTGCCAGTGGCCTTGGGCAAACATAGAAACCCCATGGACATTGTGCTGGGGCACAAATTACATCATTAGAGGTGACAAGAGACATAGGAACTGAGCTGGGCGGCCTCACAGATACCTCCGGTACAGCTCCTGTACACAGGTGGCTATGAATTTGTCCGACCTGCCTGTGGTCCAGTAACCTGATATTGGGGCCAGGGAGAAGTGGAAATCTCTCTGTCGCACTGACATCTGTATTAAATATTCCATCCTAGAACTCCCTTCCTCCCTCCATAATGTTAGATCATATGAGTTCATAAGGTGAGAACACCGAGCCCTTGGCAACTCCATCGACCTTGGCACAGGCTGCACATCTGGAGCTGAAGACAAACCTGATTCCAGGGTGATAGGGAACTCCCACCTGAGATGCAGGCTCTAATTTCATTTTCTAAGTGGTGCCCTTTATGCTAAGTTTTGACACTTCTCATTGAGAGGAACAAGAGACAATTAAGGGTGGACTTAGTTGCATTGCTCCAAAGCCGACTCAAGAGGAAAACCTATGTGTAAATGATGCATTAAGGCAATGCTCCCTGCAGAAAGAGACAATGGAGTTGGGGTGCTGGGAGGAAAGGTAAACTTCCCAGGAGAGTGTGCATTTCCAGTCAAAGAACCCTGTGTTCAGCAGCTTAAACTGTGGATGTGGATGAGGACAAGGAGGTCTGGCTCTCCTGTGGCCGTGAGAGGGACTCTCAAGACAGAAGAATAAGGAATACAGCAGAGTTCAGAGTGCAATGAGGACATGGAGACAGAAAAGGCCTCACAGGGTGGGAGACCATGGGACAGAGAGTTAAGATCAGACAAGGTTACAGCAGCCACTGGAGAGAACAAATGGAAGAGAAAAAGCAGTGGGAGAATGAGCTGTCACCACAGACAGACAGAAATAAGAAGTGAGTGCAGCTAAGAGTCATAGATGTGATTACCTCTGCACCCTAAGCATGAAGGCCAGGGAATCCACTTGCTGAACCGGAGTTTTCTTTTAATCATCTTGGGTTTCAATACACTTGAGGCATGAATGTGGCCAATGACATGATGCCCTTGTGTGTTGTCCACTGAGCCTTCGAGTGTATCATCTTCCAACTGCGAAGGGTTCTTCAACCCAACTGAGGGCTCTGAAACCAGCTCTGAAAACAAAACGACAGCCAATGGCATCCACTAGCATCCATGATCTTACTGTGACTTTCTCTTCCACCCAAAGAACATCAAATCAGGAATGTGGCCTTGGAAAAGAAGTCCAAAATGTGAGGGGAAGCCAATAGAGTGATTTTAATATTTTCTTTTCTTTGATCTTTCTTCCATTACTCAGTAAAGACAAGTGTGTCAGGAGGCCAAGGCACTCCTGATTCACAAAAATATTCAAGAAACACAGGACTAAGAAACACAAATAGCTTCCAGGTAGATAAGGCAAAAGCAAGGAAACCCCCTGCATGTAGTCTGTGCTCTGGGGAGGGAAGAGATTATAAAAGTGAAAGTTAAATGAGAGCTGAGTGCAAACAGGAGATGGGGATGGAAGGGCCTGGGAGGGTGGCAGCCCATGGGACACAGAGGTGAGACCAGACAGAGGTTGCAGCAGCTGATGAGAAAAGAACTGGGAAACCTAAACCTGGAGAATTTACAAAACTTGCAACATTATAAGGTCTATTGCATATACATATATACCGTATGTAGCATACACACCAAATATACATAATATATGTGATAAATGACATCAATTTATATATCTGTACATAATCTAATGAAACCATATTTTACAGGAATTTGGGAGATATTGAATGTAATATTATAATCACTATTCTGGTTTATTGAAATTGGAAAAAAGTTAGAAGCATGAGAACAATGAAGAAGAAAAGGTGTGAGAGAAACAAATGACCTATTGGAATGCTGGATAAATCACCAGCTGAAGGTAAATATGAATGAGACAAAAGCCTTCACTCTGTCCTCTCACCTGGAGCCTGACTCAGGCTCTGGACTCCAGGGAACATGAGTAAGATAGAGTGTGTGTGAGCCAGTGGGGGGAGTCTTGGCTTGGGTGAGAATCCACAGAGAAGCAAATGAGATTCCAGTGGGAAGAAACCAGTTTAAATAAGATATCATTGCACCTGTAAGGGACTGCCTATCTCCCGACAACTGCTGAACTCCATCTGTTTGTCTTCTCAAGGAACCCAGATAATGTTTGTTATCTCAAGTGACCTTCCCTCCTCCTGAGGACAGGGGTCCCATTATTCTTCAGCTGTGGACATTCAGCCTCAAGGGCTCCAGGAGGTGATATTGAGTGGGATGGAGAGTGACAATGAACACGACCAGGGCTTTAAGGAAATCTGAGCAGGAGTGGTTTCTGTGAGATGGAAACTGAGGACATGGTTGTGGACATGAGTGCAGATGATGAACTAAATGGATTTTCATAAAAGAGACACAAGTGAATACTTTCTGTGTGAAAGTAGCCCTTTGTTTTCAAAAAAAGCAGAAAATAGGGAGAAGAAAGAGCTGGACATGTCATGAGGCTGACTCCTCGGCTCAGACTTTACAGTGTTATTGAATGTGCCTCATAGGTTGTCACTGAAAGTGCCTGATAGCGGATATTTGACTCATGAGGGATGGGGAAGAAGAGGAAGAAAACTGGCAGAGGATTATGTGTGAGAAAGGAAGGGAAGAGGGGTCTCTAGAAAACAGAGAAATTCACAATTGCTCTACCTCAGAGAAGACATAGTCTGTGAAGTAACTTTCTAAATGTATATTTGACAGAAAGACAAGTGGATTAGATAACAGCTATTTACAGGTTTATTGAGCAATTGTTATTGAATCAGGCCCTTTGGAAATTATGATAATACTCTCAACAATGATTACAGGGAGATGCTATTTTTTAGGTAGCTATGATGAGGAAACAGAGATTTTTATCCCAAAAACACAAAATCTTTGGCCAAACTGAACAACCAGAAAGAGGCAAACCCAGGCCCTGAGAGCAGATTTTGACCTAAGCCCCAGGCTCTTACTCACCTCACTGGGTTGGAGCATTCTGGATTTCAACTTCACACTAAGTGAGCACGGAGAGGTCCCATTCTCTCCTCCATCCATAGCACCATAATCACCAAGACTAGGATTAGATCTTCCTATTCCCCTTTCCTTCCCTACCTTGAGAGGGACATTGGGTCCCAGGATCAGCATTGGCTGTGAAGCTGCAGGTGGTGGAGGAAAGGCCCCGCCTGGCTAAGCCATTCCCACAGTCGATCCTGTGATCCAGCTGTAGTCCCAGACAATTGGGCTCCAGGGTGCTTGGCTCCGGCTGTGTCTGTGAAGCCTGCACCTCTGACAGGTAGTAGGTCAAGTCTCCACTGCAAGTCCCTTGGGGACAGGTCTCCTGGGAAGGAGCTGAGAGGAGAAGAGGCTTCAGTAGGAACAGTGTCGGTTTTCCCATTGTTAAATGCACCCAGAACACCCATCTTTGCTGTCCCTGCTTCTCAATAAATTCTTCCAGTGACCCAGGCCACACAGACAGACATCATATAAAAGCAGGCGATGTCACCTTTCCTGTCTGTGCTTGGGGACACAGACAGCGGCTGGAGTTCCAGGGCTAGGGTGTCCCTGAAGTGAAATACTTGTGGAAAACTGCCTGCATGTGTGGGTGGCCAGAGAAGAGATAATGGCACTGTTCCAGGCATGTAGTTAGGAACATAATTTCAGAAATGAGAGATTCCAGATCTTAAGAAGAAGGTTTGTTGTGCAAATATATCTAGAAGAGCTGCTGTGGGCAAGAATTTGCTAAAAGTCCTAACCCCTTTCCAGCAATCATGCCCACAGCCTGCTCTTGTAAGAAGGAGCCAGGTGACAGAGGAGTCACTGGGGACAGGAGTAGAGAAAGTTTCACCCTCTCAATGTATGTGATCATAGCTGGATCCCAGAGTCAGATTGAAAACAGACTCAGTGTAGATGGCCTGCCTACACTGACAGCCTGTCTCAGCAGCACAAGTTGCAGGAAGAAAACATGTGGAGGCTGCCTGGGAAGACACTGGAGCCTTGTGACCTTCAGGCTGGAGTACTCACAGGCTATATCCAGAGCAGAGCATGTGAGCAGATCATCCAATGAGGACAAAGTGCCGCTATAAGGCTGGTGGCAGTCAGACAGATCACGTTGAATTGAAGGAGTCAAGCAAATTTCATCCAAGGAGTCCTCTGGGACTTCCTGCTCCTTCAGCTGTGGCAGCCCCTGACTGAGCCTGGAGTAAAGAAGACAGAAGATGAACACTGGGCAGGACCAAAACCAGTGCACCCCGCCGGTTCCATAGACAGGACCACAGGACAAGCCAATACAGTGCCCTCATAACCATTCTTCCCTATCTCAAGCAGGAGACAGAGCGGCAGGCTCTCAGTGCACTGGACAGAAAATGAGCTGGGGAGGAAGGAGATGGAGGGATCCCTGTGGGAAAGTGCCAGGACACAGTGCATTCAGCACTTCTGCATACATTCTGTTGAAACTAGCATGAGAGGCTAATTGACTACAGGTTCTTGAATCTTGACAGAAAGAGCTCCTTTATCCTCAACATCACTTGTCCTCAAAACTGTAAGCATGACATGAGCTATTTTCATTCCCTTTCCTTCTATCAAATACTTGCAAACATGCTAATGCCAGAGAGGTAGACAGCAGGAGATATCAGGAAATCCCTGAGCTCGGTCAGTTCCCCTGCTCAACTGATTGTGGGTTCCTATGCTTGAGAGGGATTAAGAAATTGAAACCTATTTAGGTACCACAATAAAGAAGAAAACATTGTTAAAGGGGTAATTTGCAGTTGGAAGAATAGATGAGACTGTTCTATTCATCACTTCCCATCAGATTTTCTCCTGGATCCGTAGTCTCCAGGTGTCACTATTGAGCTAACAGCCCACAAATCCACAGTTACCTGGGGGGCACTTGCGCTTTCCCTTCCTCTTCCTCATGATCCTTCTGATTTCCTGTAAAGAAATTCAGAAGAGCAGGTCACAGTAAGCAAATCACAGTTCACAGAAGACCAAATCAGTGTTCAGTCATAGCACGGTGACAGAAATATCCTCAGTGTAAGAATGTGATATTCTGACAGGAAGGTTCTAATGTGCTCTAGATCAAGTCTTGTCAGAAGTAGATGAGCCTGCTTTCCAGGCCCATGGGACAGAATCTCTCTAATCTGATAGAACTTAATCACATATCCTGAGACCTATGTCTGTGCAAACAAACCAAACTTTTTCCCCATGATCTTCAAACATGGCCCCAACTACCCTTCAGAAGTATTGGTGCAATACTGATTTATCTCATCATATATCCTGGTTGATCAATTGTTAGAGAATCTTATATTTCTCCTGGTATCAAGGTGACTGCCTAGCTAAGACAAATTGACTCAAAGGAGACTAAGACAGGCCGAGAAGAATGAAAGCAGGGAAACAACATCGTTAAATATGTAGGCAAGACTGTCTTCGACAGTGGCCTTGGACAAAAATAGAAAATCCATGGCATTGTGAAGGGGCACAAATTATATCATTAGAGGTGACAAGAGACATAGGAACTGAGCTGGGCGGCCTCACAGATACCTCCGGTACAGCTCCTGTACACAGGTGGCTATGAATTTGTCCCATCTGCCTGTGGTCCAGTAACCTGATATTGGGGCCAGGGAGAAGTGGAAAACTCTCTGACCCACTGGCCTCTGTATTAAATATTCCATCCTAGAACTCCCTCCCTCCCTCCCTAATGTCAGCTCAAATGAGTCCATGAGGTGAGAACACCGAGTCCCTGGCAACTCCATCGACCTTGGCACAGGCTGCACATCTGGAGCTGAAGACAAACCTGATTCCAGGGTGATAGGGAACTCCCAACTGAGATGCAGGTTCTAATTTTGTTTTCTAAGTGGGGCTCTTTATGCTAAGTTTTGACACTTCTCATTGAGAGGAACAAGAGACAATTAAGGGTGGACTTAGTTGCATTGCTCCAAAGCCGACTCAAGAGGAAAACCTATGTGTAAATGATGCATTTCTGCTCCCTGCAGAAAGAGACAACAGAGTTGGGGATGATGGGACGAAAGGTAAATTTCCCAGGAGAGTGAAATTTTCAGTAAAGAATCCTGTGTTCAGCGGCTTAAACTGTGGATGTGGATGAGGATGAGGAGGTCTGGCTCTCCTGTGGCCGTCAGAGGGACTCTCAAGACAGAAGAATAAGGAATAGAGCAGAGTTCACAGTGCAATGAGGAGATGGGGACAGAAAAGACCTGGCAGGATGGGAGTCCATGGGACAGAGAGTTAAGACCAGACAGAAGGTTACAGCAGCCGCTGGTGAGAACAAATGGAGGAGAAAAAGCAGTGGGAGAATGAGCTGTCACCACAGACAGACAGAAATAAGAAGTAAGTGCAGCTAAGAGTCATAGATGTGATTACCTCTGCACCATAAGCGTGAAGGCCAGGGAATCCACTTCCTGAACCAGAGTTTTCTTTTAATCATCTTGGGTTTCCAAACACTTGGGGCATGAATGTGGCCAGTGACTTGACACCATGGTGTGTTGTCCACGGAGCCTTCGAGTGCATCATCTTCCAGCTGCGGAGGGTTCTTCATCACAACAGAGGGCTCCAAAACCATCTCTGAAAACAAAATGAGAGCCAATGGCATCCACTGGCATCCATGATCTTAACGTGACTTTCTCTTCCATCCAAAGGACGTCAAATCAGGAATGCGACCTTGGACAAGAAAGTCCAAAGTGTGAGGGGAAGCCAATAGAGTGATTTTAATATTTTCTTTTTGTTGATCTTTCTTCCATTACTCAGTAATGACAAGTTTGTCAGGAGGCTAAGGCACTCCTGATTCACAAAAATATTTAAGAAAAACAAGCTTAAGAAACACAAATAGCTTCCAGGTAGATAAGGAAAAAGTAAGGAAACCCCCGTATATGTAGTCTGTGCTTTGGGGAGAGATGAGATTATAAAAGTGAAAGTTAAATCACAGCTGAGTTCATACAGGAGATGGGGATGGAAGGGCCTGGCAGGGTGGCAGCCCATGGGACACAGACGTGAGACCAGACAGAGGTTACAGCAGCTGACGAGAGAAAAGAACCGGGGAAACCTAAACCTGGAGAATTTACAAAAGTTGCATCAGTATAATGCCTATTGCACATGCATATACACCTTATATAGCCCGCACACCAAATACATATAATATATGTGATAAATGACATAAATTTATATATCCGTACATAATCCAATGAAACCATATTATACAGGAATTTGGGAGACATGGAATGTAACATTATAATCACTATTCTGGTTTACTGAAATTGGAAAAAAAATTAGAAGCATGAGAACAATGAGGAAGAAAAAGTGTGGGAGAAGCAGATTAACTATTAGACGGCAGAGAAATCACCAGCTGAAGGAAAACATGAATGAGACAAAAGTATTCACTCTGTCCTCTTACCTGGAGCCTGATTCAGGTGCTGATCTCCAGGGAATGTGAGTAAGAGAGAGTGTGTATGAGCCACTGGGGTGAGTCTTGGCTAGGGTGTGAGAACCCATAAAGAAGCAAAGGAGATTCCAGTGGGAAGAAATCAGTTTAAATGTTATCATGGCACCTGTAAGGGATTGCTTATCTCCCGACAACCGCTGAGCACCATCCCTGCGTCCTCTTCAGGGAACCAGATGGTGCTCGTTATCTCACATGACCTTCCTTCTTCCTGAGAACAGGGGTCCCCTCATTCTACAGCTGAGGACAACGCCAGACGGATGAGCAGCAGGCAGCCCCAGGGTCTCTAGAAGCTCATATTGACTGGAATGGAGAGGGAGAATGAGCACTATCCAGGGTTTTAAGGAAAAGAGAGCCAAAGTGGATCCCTGTGACATGGAAACTGAGGACCTGGTTGTGGACATGAGTGGAGATAATGAACTAAATGGATTTTCATAAAAGAGACTCATGTGAATACTTTCTGTGTGAAAGTTGCCCTTTGTTACCAAACAGAGCCAAAAACAAACAAACAAACAAACAAACAACAACAACAAAAAAAAAAAAAAAAAAAAAAAAAAAAAAAAAAACAAGAGAAAAAGGTGCTCGAAATGTCATGAGACTCACTTGTGGGACCAGGATTAACACTGTTACTGAATGGGCCTCATGTTTGTCACTGAAAGTGCCTGATAGTAGAGATTTGGCTTCATGAGGGATGGGGAAGAAGAAGAACAAAACTGGCAGAGGAGAATGTGTGAGGAACCAAGGGAAGTGGGGTCTCTAGAAAACAGACATCATCACAATTGCTCTGCCTCGGAGAAGGCATAGTCTGTGAAGACACTTTATAAATTTAAATTTGGAAGAAAGATAAGTGGATTAGATAATATCAATTAATAGTTTCATACAGAAATTGTTATTGAATCAGGCCTTTTCAAATTATAATAATAAATAATCTCAACAATGATTACAGGTAGATAGAATTTTTTAGATAGCTATGATGAGAAAACAGAGATTTATATTCCCTAAAGACAAAATCCTTGGCCAAAGTGAACAACCAGAAAGAGGCAAACCCAGGACTTGAGAGCAGATTTCGTCCTAAGACCCAGGCTCTCGCTCACCTCACTGGGTTGGAGCATTCTGGATTTCAACTTGACAGTGAGTGAGCATGGAGAGGCCCCATTCTCTCCTCCATCCATAGCACCA